>NC_089323.1:11267327-11274827 GCF_036669915.1 Pocillopora verrucosa | reverse complement strand
GAAATAAAGGCGAAAATAGCAAGCGATAAAAGCACATATATGCCAAGATTTGACCTAGTGTCGAATGACAACACCTCGGCGCAGACTGGGCCTAGTGCACAGGACACCTAGCATTTACAAAATGCGTTTGCCGCAAAGTTCACATGCCATTCGGCACCACGTTTCCTTGTTTCGCTTTAAACAACGCTTACAGCGACCTTTGGAGAACTTGATGGGCCAATGACCTCCTTCTAGGCGCCCAGAACTTGCAGACAATCGCTGTGCCGAAAAATTTCCGATCAGTAACTTAAAAGATCTAAACGAAAGGCCAGTTGGGTTCTTGATCGGTGATGCGGGGACAGTTTCTCCAAAATATAAGCATTAACAATGGAAACGTCCACAAAGAACCACATGAGACAACGCCACCACTTTTTCGATTTTCTTCCAGCCATGTAGTAGCCCCGCATTTGATCGCTCAAGTCTACACCGCCCATGTTGTTGTTGTATGTCTTCACGACTGGGGCGCTGGGAACTTGAATGACCGTTCCATTGCTTTGTCGTCTACCGACAGTGTCGTTCCCCACGGGATCAGACTGAGAGCTCAAAAAATATACTGGCTTCTTATCTTTCCATATGGTAACGACAATGTTCTCTTTGCGAAGGAACGACGACTCTCGACGAAGTCGCTTGACTCTTTAAGTCTTAGGGGCGATTGCACGCGGGATGCCTTGTCGATTTCCACGAACGGTTCCGCAGATATAAATTTGATCTCGAAGCAAATCTGCAGCGAGAGCAAGAGAATTAAAAAAATTATCGACAAAAACATGGTGATTTTTGCCTACCAGGGGTCGAGTAAGATTGCGGACAACGCGGTGTCCGAGTCCTTGTTCGGGATTGCCATTGCGTTGTTTTCCCGTGTAGATTTCCAAATCGCAAATGAAGCCGTTTGACGAATCTGCACACTCCCACACTTTGATTCCCCTCTTTACCGGTTTTAAGGGCATGTACTGTTTAAGGGAAAGTCTTCCTTTAAAAGGAATCATTGCCTCGTCGATCGAAACATTTTTCGACGGCCTGTATTCGCTTTTAATAGCCTCTACAACAGAATCGAGAAGAGGTCGCACTTTGAACAATTTGTCGTGGTTTGCGTGCCCACATGGCAATTCTCTTCTCTTATCGTTTAGATGAAGATATTGCGATATTTTGGCAAAACGATTCCTCGGAAAAATCTTTTGCACTTCTGGGACTCCGAGAAGCTGATTTCTGGACCAGTATGAGTATACTTCGGGCAATTGTTTAATCCCAAACAGGATGTTCAGTGCGAAGAATGCCTTCACTTCTTCGGCGTCGGTTTCACGCCAAGCAGGGTCCAGTTTTGTTTCCATCACTTGCCGCGCATAACGATTCGTTTCCTCTGCAATTTTGTCAAAATTGCTGTCCTTAAATATTAGGTTAAAAAAGTTTATAGTCGAATAACCTCGAACGTCCCTGACCAGGCCGGTATTCGCGACGAACGGATTCATAACAACTGGACCAGGATCGTCGTTCCACTCTTGTTCGTCTTCTTCGCCACTTTCCTGATCGCTAAGATCGAGATCTGACAAATCCTCCATGTCAACTGACGAAACAGAAATGTCAGATTCTGACTCGGGATAATTTCTTTCAAACCCCGGTTCAATAGTGAAGTTAATGAACTCTTCTTCCTCGCTATCTGAATCAAAAAGCGCCGCCATTTTCAAAATTCACAAACAAATTTCAACTCGCAATTTCTCGATAAATTCATATGAACACCACCCCTGAAAGTTGGCTTGAACTGAGCTTCTACTCTAACCCTATTGGTTAAAATACAATAGGCTAGAAGAAACAATGAAAATAAGCATTTTTTATTGGTTAGAATTGACTATTATGTAAAGTGCCATATGGCACGCTTGGGAATTTGAGGGGTGGTACACGCGTGTGCCATATGGCACGGTCGGACGGGAAAGGGTTAAGGCGAAGCATCAATCCGCTCACAGCAATACCTACGAAAAATAAGAAAATAACAATCTTATTTTGATTTGAGATAACCGTAGATTCGTGACTGCAGCACTCTTTTTGTGACATGTTATGAAATTGTCATGACAAGACCATATTTCTGACCAGTCAAATTCTCTGTTTCCCATGCACTGAAAGACGATATCATTCAACTCTTAAAAAACTCTTAAAATTTCAGATAAAAAGAGTAAATTCCAACCTTGTTCTCTTTGCTGTGAAAACCACTCCATCACTTGCTGGTCTAGTGCGGGATATTTCGGAGTGAAATGGCCCATCGTCGCACGTTTTGCAGACATTTTCTGCTCACCAGAAAGAATGGTCGCCTGGTCTCTTCTCCAGCGTTGTACCATGGACTCGCTTAGTCCATATTCTCGAGTGATTTCCGAGTTCTTTTCGTGATAACTTTTACCTTGAAAGCGATACTATACAAGGAACGGCATGCTTTAGGCATAATGATAAAACATAACAGCAACGAAAGGGATACTCAATCGATTGATACTTTGAAACATTTAACTGAGATTGTTGTTGTGGTTGATCTGTTGTCGCATGGTAGTACTTATACACATTGTTGGATTAACTGATATTCATATCTCTTCATTGGTTCGCTTTTTTTTCTTTTGTGTTTATTGTAATTCATTAGGTTTTGTGTTTAGTGAGTCAATTTCTTATGTTTTCCGTGAGGTTTGCTTGCTTAAATGGCCAGTTACAATCAATAAGTTTGCCCTCTCAAACAAGACCACGGCCCAAGATCGCGTGTACGTGGGACTATCGAGTAATTGACTATCCCACGCTTACAATTATCGCAGTCTGACGGCCGACAAATGGCTTCGAGGTGGGGTGCGGGTGGACACCCTTCTGCAACAAATAAGCGCCATGCTCAACTCCAATGAACAGTTCGAAATGGATGATTCCTTCCAACTCTCCTTGACGCACGTGCACACGCCTCCGATGGGTTCCAGTGGCAAACACAAGTTGAAACCAAGTCATTCTGCCTTGACGTCCTTCAAGAAAAGAAGCTGTCTGTGCTCCTCATTAAGAACGGAGACAAGCTTTGTTGTGCCAGAGCCATCGTCACTGCCAAAGCCAGAGTTGACCAACACCCCAACTGCGACGGGTTCAAAAGAGGCAGAAGGATCCAAGCAGAACATGCAGTAGACCTTCATCACAAAACAAGAGTTCCCCGAGGTCCGTGTGGGTATGACGAACTCCAAGCCTTCTCTCTTGCTTCTTCTCTCTATGACTATCAAATTCTTCTCTGCGATGCCACGCGCGGGTATGTCGTGACGTCATTTGGCCCACCTTCACAAAAGCAGCTTGTCCTCCTCTACAATGATGGCCATTACGACGTCATCACTTCTCTAGCTGGATTCTTTGGCACCTCCTACTTCTGCATGAGGTGTCTCAAACCCTATGACAACCAAAGTCCCCACGCCTGCGACAACAACCCAGACCACTGCAGTGCCTATCTCCAGACTGGATGTCCAGATTACACCGAGGCCCAATGCCGAAGTCTTTCGGCAATGCAGACCTGCGATTCATGTAGATGGACATTCTATGGGACAGCGTGTTTCACCAATCACATGTCTAAGACACAGACTGGGAAGACCGCAGATCACCAGCAACTGAGCGTCTGTACGAGTCGTAGGAAGTGCGATAACTGTCAACCCTGTCGCAAACTCCTTGTGGGTTGCAAACAGCAACAAGAACACCTGTGTGGCTATGTCATGTGTCCTTCATTTCACCATTACATTGAAGCCTTGTCGCAACGGTGCTTCATTCAAGTGGCTAAGACTCCCGAGGAAGAACGGGCGGAACGTCGCGCCAAACGAAGACCTGGTTGTCGTCTACGTGGTGCTGCTGCTGGAAAAACCTCCGTTACATGTATTCTTCGACATGGAGGCCATGCAGGACACGGGATGTCACGTTCCGAATCTTGTCATGGCCGAAACTGAGAACGATGAGCATCCAGTCCGCTTCCAGGAAGACTCGTGCATGCGCGACCATTTCTCAAGCTCCTCAAGCAGGGGTGTCTCTCCTTCAACTCGGTATTCAAGCCTCTGGCTCGCTTCAAACCCTTTTCCCACATCACCATCGCCTCTGCTTGCAACCAGGATCTCCGTCACAACCGCATGGAAGCTGACACGATCGCCAACGAACCACTCCATGGGTGGCGCTTGAACACGAATCATTCTTGCATCACCCTGGAATGGGTCCGCTGGCAACAGCACCAGTTACCGGATGAAGACAATTACATCCGACATGTGGGCAATTCTGGCGAGTACCAGACTCCCCATTCCCGGTACACGGTAGACGGATGCCATGAGAAAACCAACTCTGTCTATGAGTTCCAAGGCCACTTTTGGCATGGTTGTCCAGTCTGCTATTCCAATCGCACCGAATCCCACTGCTGCCTTGACAATAGGTGCTTTGACGATGTTTACCGTTGCATGCAGGTCAAACTCGACTTACTGCGTAATCGAGGTTTCAGGGTAGTTGAAATTTGGGAGTGTCAATGGGAAAATATGAGGAAATATCCAAACTCTTTCTGGAGCGTACTCCCGTCTGTACTTACACAGATTTGGAATGCGTACGATTTGCGTACACGAAGTGTGGCATTTCCTGACCACTCGCAGAGGGCTCTTAAAAGACTATGTGAACACGTGGCTCAAGATCAGGAAAGAGGCCAGCAGGTAGCCTAGTCACATGGGCAACGATCCCCTGAAACGTCAACGACACTTGACGATAACAGAGTCAAAGAGGGGATCAAATTGGACCTGGAAAAGATGGAGAAAAATCCCGGACTGTGTACGCTGGCCAAGATGATGTTAAACTCCATGTGGAGTAAATTTGGTCAGCGTACCAACAAGACACAAGTCCGGGAATTTGATGACCCCCAAAAGTTTTCAACCTTCTGTAACAGCAACACCCTCCAAATCAAGTACGCTGGTATACAATCAGACGATCGCGTAGAAGAACAGTACACTTCAGGAAGACGAATCCATCTCGCCCAACCTGGACATATTTGTGGCCTGTTTCACGACCTGTTGGGCTCGTCTTAAACTCTATGATGCTCTCGATATCTTACAAGAGCGAGTACTGTTCAAAGACACGGACTCAGTCGTGTTCCTTTCCACCCAGGGAATGCCCAAGCCACCACTGGGAGATTATCTGGGAGACTTGAAGGACGAATTGCCACCAGACGACCATATAGTGGAATTTGCCTCCGGAGGTCCAAAAAACTGCGGGTACAAGACCCACAAAGGTAAAGAGGACTGTAAAGTCCGAGGCATCACACTCAATAGTCTGGGGAAGGGATATGTCAATTTTGAAGTCCTCAAAAACAATGTGCTGGAAGACTTGACTTCCCCACTGGAGTCTGGCGAAGCACGCATCACCGCTGTGCCCATACCATTCAAAATCGTGAGGAACACCCAAGAATACCAATTGTCCATCACGGCCCAACGAAAAAAATACAAGTTGGTTTACAACAAGCACGTGGTGAATCCTCACACCTTCTAAACCTCCCCGTATGGGTATGAGCGGTGGACGGAAGAGGACGCACACGTGACTGAACTGCTCACTTCTCTCTAACTATTATTCTGACGGTCACCTAGCTTCATCTCACCTCTTTTTACAAAAAAAAAAATGTAAATAGTGTAAATAGTCCCAGCGACAATGAGTCGAGATGACTACTCGATGATACCCACCCGCATCTTTCGTAGCAATCAGGGAATCAAAACACAAGTCGAAGGTAACCAACCCCTCGAGGCGTGCCCCATTGCCACGGGAGATGCGGGTTTAATGCTCTCACACGAGAGGGGGACTGGGAAGTCATTTTTAAGAACTATGCATGTGCATTTTTTAGGTTACCACATGGATTGGAAAGATCGAAACGTGACAGATATATATTCATTCGAACCTAATCTACTTTAGGTTGTTAGGGTGATAGTGATGACGTCATAGGATCAAAAGGTCAATACTTCTAACTAGAATTGATGACGTCATAGGTCAGGTTGTTATGGTGATAGTGATGACCAGAACAAATGCAAAGCAAGTCTTAAGCTTGTAGCTAAATTAAAAAACTTCAATGTAAGCAGATTTACAGACAGAAAAAAATAACTAATTTCTCACTTCAATTCCGCTGAAAAAACTTACTTGAAATATAATAATCTAACACTTTTAAATCAATCTATAGAATTAATGTCAATCACAGTTCTTGTCATCAAGTAAATCTATCAACAAGAGGCAATGCTTATTTGATAAACAAAACATTCTCCGCCCCAATAAGGGCATCTTTGAAGTTAGCCTAACTTTATTTAGTTGTATACCTCAGCAGGATCTCTAGCAGCAGTCTTGGTGGCTGGGCGGCTGCACTCTCCAGCTATTTTTACTTTGACATTGTGGACTTGGCCTTCTGTCCCAGGATACACCTTGATTACTCTGCCGATGGTCCATTTACTGCAAATAGCATTGTTTTCCACCATGACTACAATATCATCAACTTCTACATTTTGCCTTTCTGTGTGCCATGCCTTCCTTGTCACTAGTGCTGGTAGTATGTCTCTGCTCCAACATTTCCAGAAAGAGTCCACAATCTTCTGCACAAATTCTACACTGTGTCGCGGGGTTTTCATGTGATGGAATGGGCCTTGAGGAACTTCTGGTGCTGCTCCTACAAGAAGCATGTCTTTCAAGCATAAATATTTCCCATCGTTCACATCATTTGGAATGTGGCCAATGGGGTGTTGATTTACAAGATTTCCGACTTCTACAGTGCTTGAAATTAGGAAAAAATCCAGGTTGCCCTTAAGGAAAATGCCTGACAACCAAGCCCCTGACTTTGGTTGCCCTTAACATTTTCTAAGCTTTAATAAATGTGACGACTGTTTAGTGGCCCAAATTCATAATACTTGTTTCAGTTGTTTGACAGGGTTAGATCAGTTTACTTCACTAACAGCTTTAAATTTCTTTTTTACATGTACATCATTGTTAAAACACTTGTTGTAGAGACCCATTGTCTCTACTTCATGATCAAGGATGACTGAATACTTTGATATGCATTGATTTTTTTAGTAGAGTAGGGTAGTCTGCATCAGCAAGGCTATTGTCAAACAAACTAGACAACACAACTGGAAGTTCAGGGTTCACAGATTTAGGTACGTAAAAATCTGAATGAGCAGGGATGAGAGACAATAAGGCAGGTTTAGAAGGGCAGTCCAGGTTTAGAAGGGCAGTCCTTGATGCAATTGTGGAAGTTAGTCAGTTCAGTCTCTGAGGGGGGTGTAACACTAGAAGGCTTAACTGTCGAAGTTGAACATGGGGTCTTTGAAAAGTTTATGTCTTTGACCCTTGCATATGGAACAGTCTTAACTGATGTTGGTAGAACCCAGTATGCCTTTTTGTCGGTCACTGTCAGCGAATCCCTTCCTTTACATCCCGCTTCAATGGCCCATAGCAACGAAGCAACATGGGAGCAGCTCTCACCAA
>NC_089323.1:11217327-11262327 GCF_036669915.1 Pocillopora verrucosa | reverse complement strand
AGGACATTGTAATTCTTTTCGCGCATAAGTTCTCTGAGCTGAATTAAATGATTCCTCTCCTTTACTGATCTTAAGTTTAGATGTGCAATTTGGAGTTTTGACTTCAAGAATTTCGATGTATTAGGTTGTGTTGTTGCTTTTGTTTTTGCTGCTGTGGTATTTTCCTTCGAGGTGGCAATTTGAATATTTAATAAGTTGGAATAATTTGCCCCACTTGAGGTTATCTTCGGTCGTCTAAATTCCCTGGCAGCTGTATCACATATTCTTGTTATGGATCTTCCATCTCTCAAATGATTCCCGCCTCACTGTCCTCTTCTGGGCACCAGAAGGTTATAAAATGAGAGCGTTTGCCATGTTTTCTCTGGAATTGGACGAATCACTGACCCATAACTTCCTGCCAAACTTGAAGCTTTCCAACAATTTCTCAGCGAAAGTAATGTATTTTGCGAGTAAGGCCCGGGTCGCATTACAGTCAAAAACAAAATTGGCCCACGTGAAAATTTCTAAAAATTTGAAACCGCAAACATAAGTGCCAAAAAATTTGAGAACATTTTCAGGGTCACACTACAATTTAAGACTACATATCACTGATCAGATTTCAGATCAAAATACGGGAACTGCGCGGCAAATGTAATTTAGTAAACATGAATGCGAATCAGGCGTTTTGCATGGCTATTGCCGTTTTACTTCTTCAAAATATTAACATCCAACAGCAGCAAATGTTCGCCATTTTCATTCTGTATCAGAGATGGGCAAATGAACATTTTGAAATGCTGAACATTGCTCTTCTAAGAAGATGACAACGTTTCCGTCGAGTTCGTAATAGGCCCTACGCATGGACTATTCCTCAGCCAGCTGAATTGTGGTTCGATGTCCATTATAACAACCCGGCAGTTCCAGAGGAGTACTTTCAACAGCAACTAAGGGTGAACAGGAACACGTTCGAAACAATTCTCCATATCTTGGGCCAGAGATTAGAGAGGCGAAACACATGGTTCAGGGATTGTATACCTCCAGCAAAAGTTCTTGCTCTGGGACTATACCGCTTGGCCCACGGAAATTCTTATTCCACCATTGGCCCAGCATTTAATGTAGGAAAATCAACTGTTATCGAGGCCGTACAAGACGTTGTGAAAGGTCTCTATGAACTTTGTGATGAGTACATAAAATTCCCAGAGACCATCGCTGAAGTCAGTTCATCGATTGCAACGTTTGGAGATCTTACCAACCTACCAAATGTTGTTGGGGCTATTGACGGCTCGCATATTAGAATTAAAGCACCTAAAGACAGTGCACCGGATTATTTTAGTCGGTATCAACAGCACGACTTCATAATCCAAGCTATTGTTGATGGCAAGAAGGTTTTTATGGATTTTGCGTGTGGATATCCTGGAAGCATGCACGATGCTTGTGTATGGAGGCACAGCACTATCTTTCAAAGAGCAGAGCAGAAGAATGTCCTAACCCAGCCAACTTATAACACAACTTAATACGTAATACTCTAAACATATTCTGGCCCACCAACGCGAGCAAACTGTGGTAAACCAAGAGGCCGGCAAACCGTGGTAGAATTCAGTCTCGTTGCTATTTTAATTGACGCTTTCATGAACGACAACGAATAAGTGCAATATCAGCAGTGAAAAAAGAGGAGAAACTTACTGAATTGGCTCTGCTTTAAGGCGAATTGAAGAGTATTCCATTCAGCGACTACACTATGGTTTCGCGCCTGTCTTCACATTCGAGGACGTCATGCCCCCAGCAGATCGCTGTTCCATTTGCGGTTTGTATTTTTGGTGCTATTCTATCCTGCAGCTGATCCTTACACCATCTTTGTATTTGCTGATCTATTTGACATCCTTGTATTTTTGGTGGTGACGGCCGCCCATACCTTTAATAATAAATTTGAACTGAATTCCCCGAACGCATGTCTGCTTGAGTTGAGAGTCTGTTCATACAGCAATCCGCTCGAGCTCAGGTGGGAAAATCGCAAGTACCGGAAGTATGAATCTGGACACCACTGATCGGTTGTGTTTTCACAATCACTGAGATTTTAAATACGAGTTTGTTTACAGACCAATATTTCACCGTGAAATTTAACGCGGAATTTAAGCCGCCATCTCAGAAGATTCAAATTGCAAAAGCGCGCAGATTTAAAAATAGCGAGAGACGCAGCGCTTTTCATGACCATTATTGTATTGATTCCTGCTTTATTTGTGTGAAGGAAAATGAGAAAAGAAGTTTCTTTCAGAGGATGCGGTCGATGCCGACCAAATGTTGTATTAATCCTTTCAATCAAACAGCAAAAGTAAAAACAACAGGGAGTCAGTTCAAAACATTTATGTTTGTTTAGCGCGCGCCCTTTCTTTGTTAGTTTTTTTTTTTTTCAGTTAAGTGCGTGGACGCTTGTTGCGCGAGGATAATGAAACTTGAAAAAAAGCCGCTCAACACTATTAGTGCCGCCTGGACAAGTTTTATTTTTTCGAGAGTTACTCGCGCTCCTACAAATTATACTGGGTTAAATCATTGTCGTCATAAAGGGAGTCAGTTCAAACTAGTCTGAATTTCAGTCGTCCTCTTCCGGTTGCGTTCTTGCAAAAAGAGACGCGTGGAAAAAATAAGTGGGTGATATGCGAGGTTACGTTGGCTTCAGCTAATCTTCATTTAGGGTGCGTTCCTTCGAGATGATCCGGATCAGGATCAGTGATCCGAGGTCACTCAGATCACTGTGCATCAAAGGAGCGGGTGAATCCAAAAAAAACAAAGGCGGAAAAAAGTATAAAACTGTTCACGACAGCTCGAAAATGGGAGTTTGATATTATCACAAGCTGGTCTGAATTTCAGTCGTCTTTTTCTTGTTGCGTCAGTTCCGAAGAAAAGACGCGTGAACAAAAAAGCTGCTAATATGTATTGTTCTGCTTGCTTCGGTTTATCTTCATTTATTTTACCCTACTTTGTTTGAGACCAAAAGAAGATGGAAATCGGCACTGACGATAACACTAGCGTAGAGCGAAGAATCGAAACATGGTAAATAAAAGTTCGAACTTTGCATTCACTAAACAAGCGAACAAAAAAAAAAACAGCTAACGAGGCATGGGCATATTTGTCAATAGACATATTTTTATTACAAACGATACGCACCAAAGCTGGGGTTTTAAGGTAAACATTATAGAAACAATAAAGGTTAACAGCAAAACTAGAAAATCGAAATTATTTTTAAACTTTTAAAAACAGTCATGAAAGTACAATGTCAAGGAAATAATGTCTGCAGGAACCCACTCGAGTTGAATTGTTAACTAATTGTTATTTACTACACTGGGTGATCAAAACGAAGGTCAGCTACTGCGTACAGTGTACTAGTGTTCTGGTAAATCGGAACATTTTTCCTTTTTGGTGGAAGCGGCGGTGGAGGTGGCGAAACGTTTGGTGGTGGTAATGTATCGTCCGGCGAAGAAACAGGAGAAATGTGTTGTGATGTGTACGTGATTGTGTTCGCGGGGTCATGGGAAGGTGCGTGATAAAAACGAAATAAGTAGCGTACAAAGAACCATCCAAAAACCAAAATGACAAGAAAAGGAACAAAACTAAAAGCTGCGATGAACGTGGGTGAAGAACGGCCGGATTGTAACTTTGTAGATAAACTTGCATTTGACGGCAAAGAGGACAAAGGTGGCGGCAGCGAAGACTTAGATGATGGCGGTGTCACAGTGATATGTGTACCCCCGTGATATGTGTACCCCCGCACACATATCACTAGTGATATGTGTACCCCTGGTAGGGATACACAAAACACTGAAGCTTTGCACCCGGGCCTTTTAGAGCTTCAAAGAAAACATGGTGGCTACGAGGAACAAATTTTGTGGTTTTATATTTTAAAGTTTCCGATCCAAAATATAAACGGAAGAAGATCACAATGCAACTGAATAACAAGGTAAGAGGTGTTTTTATATTTCCAAAACCTTTAAAATAGTTACATGGATTTCAGTCGTTTCGCCAGCATTTAATTTAAGTACCAACGATTAGTTCGCTCGAGCCACTGCTCGAAACTAGCGTTTGTCCTGTCGTTTGCGACAACTTAAAAGTGTGTTTGCGCAATAAGTTGTTTTGGTGGATAAAGGTCTAGAACTTTACCGCGTTTGGAAACTATTTCGTGTTCACGTTCCGTAGTTCACATCAATCACTCACTATACATCAAAACCATTTGAATTCATTTTTAAACGGGGCTTCTATGTTGTTGATATTTTTTTTGGTTTGTTTTTGTTTTGAAATCTGTACGGCCCTGGACAACCAAGTCCTTATCATGGTAACCGAAGTCTTGGTTTTCCAGTATTTGCCAGTATGGACAGCCTGGATATTTTTCTGCACTGTTTTTGTTGTGTCTAATAAGTGCTCATAAAAACAACAGGCCAACTAATTTGAACTACATGCGAAAGATCAGGTAATTTTATTGATAAATCAACATGGTTGTATAGATTATGAAAATGATTGTTAACTGATAATATTAATCTACTAGTAAAGTGATATCCACTGCATGGTAAGCGATATCTACTTGCAATGTTTCAGTGTTCCTCAAATGTATATGTACTATCCAATAAATATTTCAGAGCAAACTTTTGTTCTACTTTATAAATGTCACATATTCTTGTAAAATAGCAGTAACACTACAAAAAAACTTAACATTGTTTCAAAGCCTAATAATGCTGATGAATTTGTGAACAAGCCACCTGTAAATCAATGGGCAAACTCTAAAACTGGGTTTGTTACAGAAGTGAAACCTATCAGACAATGCAAAAAAATATCAACAAACTCCAAGAAGGGAAGTACCCTCTGGAAAAAGGCATTTATGGATAGGCTTGTTAACAATGACTAACAAATGGTGATTTTTTTTCTTTTTCAAATTGTGATACTTTTTAATGATTTATTCCATGGTATTGATTTCATCTGTAAAACTCTTGTATTTTATGTAGTTGACAATTAGCACCATGGCTTCATTGAATTACCATTGCCAAAATCATTTACTTTTCCTTTTTCTTGTGCTAGTACTTTAGCCTGAGTTGTCATTGAAGTGTTTTGGCCTGACATTTTGTTGAGTGGTGAGACTTTTTCAGTTTTATGAGGTAGGGGGTTTAATAGTCTTCAGAGGGGTCATGCCAGAACAGTTGGTTTGAAAGTGGAGCCAACCAAATAAAAATGGTCAGTTTGGAGAGGAAGGGGTTTAACCCAAATAACTACTCTTAAGTGTCACACAATTATGGTAACAAGGGGTGGGGGCAGGGAAAAATTTTGATGAAAAGGGGAAGTCATCACATATTATAGTGACTATCTACCACCCCACCACATAAAAATTGACAGTCCCTAATATTTTCAATAACCATTTGCCTTAAAAAATAGATGTCTGTATCTAAGCAATTTGGCAGTTATTGCACTTCCATTGAAACCTTTTATACTTGAAAACTTTGTCAGGAATTTTTTGGCAAGCTTGATGGAACCACTTCTTGCAATTGGTGCATTCTGCCATCTGGTCTTTGGTTGGATTGTATGGGAGGCGGCAGTCACAGTACACTGGTATGGCAACAGTCTCTTCATAACCAATGCTTGATTTTTCCTCAAAGGGGAATATACCAATGTATCCATTTTTAAGGGAATCTAAGAGATGTGCCCTTATTGCCCGCCTGTTGAACTTAAGTGATGTGGGGTCCATATTATGGCAGAGTGCTGTGGCAAATGCAATCACAAAAACTCCACAGTCTGTCCCATTTGTTTGCTGGTCAACAGGAGGGACACAAATTTCAATAACATTGCTGTCTTGGTTGAAAAGAAGGGCACCAATCTGCTCTCTGGTGAATGGCGCAATTCCACTATAAAGACTGTCATAGAGTTTCACTTGGTTGTTGTGGCTGCATCCAATATTACTGACACAAACCCAGTGATTACCACCAGTGTGTAGCACTTGAATGAAGCTGTTCCGCATCACTGGAAACTGTTCTGCCTTCCCAATTGTTGGAGACAGCAGCCCCTCGATATAAGGAAATTGGCGATGCAACAGTTCTTGGGCCATTTGTATTTGAAGATCTGTAAGCATTGCATTTTTGCCAATTATGTCTACATCTTCTTGATTCAGTTTAAATGTAGGCCTTTGCATTTTAGCAATAGATGCTTCGTCCATCCTAGCCTGTTTCAAAAACTGAACTTCGTCTTCAGCTTCTTCGGCTCCTTGCATTTTTCTTTTCGGGGCTTTTTTCTTTTTCAAGAACTTTCCTTTACTTCTTTGTTCTATTTTTTGCAGGAATGCATCTGCCTCATGCTTTCCACCACTTTCTAGGAGATCCTCAGCCTGGTTGCGTGTAATTTGTAATTGCTGACAACATAGGGTAATTAGAGCCTCTGGTAAAAGTACCTCCATTAAGTACTTTTGACTGACCTTTGGGAAGTGCTTTGCTATTAGAGTTACCATGTGATATGTTTGATTTTCCTCAAAGTCCCCAAATGGCACATTGAACTTGAGATCTACCCTTTCGATCATCTCTTTATCCCTGTCTGATAATATTCTTCCATGGAAAATTTCATGTCGCCAGCTTTCCTTGGTGCCACTGAGTACTTCTGAAAGGTGATCTTTGATTACTTTGTCAAAGCAGGAAGCAATGTCCTTCTTTGAAATGTTCTGTATTTTTTTGTTTGGTTCAAAGGGCTGGTATTTTGCCGGTTGCTGAGCCCCTGGCAGATTAGGTGGTTTTGGCTGCCTGGAAGGTGCTTGCTGATTAAGTGATGTTTGCTGTTTGGAAGGTGCTGGCTGATTAAGTGATGTTTGTTGTTTGGAAGGTGCTGGCTGATTAAGTGATGTTTGCTGTTTGGAAGGTGCTGGCTGATCAAGTGATGTTTGCTGTTTGGAAGGTGCTAGCTGATTAAGTGATGTTTGCTGTTTGGAAGGTGCTGGCTGATTAAGTGATGTTGGCTGGCTGGAAGGTGCTAGCTGATTAGGTGATTTTTGCTGGTTTAAAGGTGCTGGCTGATGAGGTGATGTTTGCTGTTTGGAAGGTGCTAGCTGATTAAGTGATTTTTGCTGGTTTAAAGGTGCTGGCTGATGAGGTGATGTTTGCTGTTTGGAAGGTGCTGGCTGATTAGGTGATGTTGGCTGGCTGGAAGGTGCTAGCTGATTAGGTGATGTTGGCTGGCTGGAAGGTGCTAGCTGATTAGGTGATGTTGGCTGGCTGGAAGGTGCTAGCTGATTAGGTGATGTTGGCTGGCTGGAAGGTGCTAGCTGATTAGGTGATGTTGGCTGGCTGGAAGGTGCTAGCTGATTAGGTGATGTTGGCTGGCTGGAAGGTGTAGGTTGATTTGGTTGTGTTGGCTGGCTAGAAGGTGCTGGCTGGTGATGTTCTTTTGGCTGCTTGGAAGGTGCTTGAAGTTTGGGGCACTTCGACCGTGGCATTGGTGTTGGCTGATTGGGTGGTACTTTTGGTTGGGGAACCTTTGTCCGTGGAATTGGTGTTGGCCGGTGGTGTGGTGCTGGCTGTTGGTGTGGTGTAGGCTGCTTGGATGGTGCTTGTTGGGATGACATTAACTGCTGTATTGTGGCCGTTTTGGTTGGCGATAGCTGCTGGGATTGTTTTGGCTGCTGCAATGGTGTTGCAGGCTGCATAGATGGTACTGGCTGCTGCGATGGCGCCTGTTGTTGATGTTGGAGTGCTGTCGCTGAATGCTGAGAAGAACAGTGAGGATGCTGCAATGGTGGTTGTGCTGTCTGCTGAGCTGTGGATTGAACCCTGTACGCTTTGAGGTCTTTCATGTTCACTATCCTTCTTAGTTTCTCGCCACTTTTTCCACGTAACCTGCAGGTTCCCTTTTGTAAGTCAACCTCTTCTATGGTGTATGGGCCAGTCCACTGGTCTTCCATTTTGTGCCCCTTTTTTGTCTTTTGGAGCATATTGCGGCGTAGAACAGCATCACCCTTCTTCAATGTGCAGTCGAAGCCTCCTTTTCTTTTTAAGAACTGCTTCTTTTGCTTTTCTTGTGCAGCTTCTATGTTTCCCTGCACTCTTGGGAAAAGTGCATCTCTTGTGGCTGTCATTTGTTGCACATGCTCCTGGAGGACATCCTCTGAGTTTAATTCCCTTGCCAGTTTTTCAATTTCGCTGGGGTCGTTATCGACGTGCTTTACATACTTTTGGACTTCAAGAGGCAAACGTGGATGCCTACCATACATTAAATAGAATGGGCTGAACTTGGTGGTGTTTGATCTGTTGGTGTTAATTGCAAAAAGAGCACCATCCGTGTACTCGTCCCAATCCTGATCGTGGTCATCCGCAATCTTCCTAAGGGTACTAAACAAAAGTGACAAGTGCAGTAAATGGCTTGAACCCAGGGGTAACATGTGAAAGTGGAGGCTGATCGTCCGGGTGAGTGTGGTCCTGAGAAGGACTGTTGTCGTTGGTAGTGACTGACGTTTCGACAACCTGTGCGGAAGTCATCATCAGAGTCAAGTGAATGATTGTTGTCGGTAGAATGTTCTTATTCCAGTTCGTGGAAAATGATTGGCACCAACCATTTTATACGAACTGGAATAAGAACATTAGGTAGGTAGTAATTAGATGATGTATTACCTGCTCTTGTAATTCTGATAATATGTAATATTTAACATCTTTGCATTCGCTTCAGTCCGTAGTTTTAACACTGGAATCCCAAGCCATTACCGAATGGAAATAAACTTTGAAAGCACTAGCTTAGCTTAATGATATTTTAGGTAGCATGTCATGCCCTCTTTCATCTCACTGATAGGAGTTAAGAGTTATTTTTAGACAGAAAATGATTGCAACGCTCACTTCTTTATTGACTGGTTTGATCTCTCATCTAGGCCATTAGACTCCGGATGATATGCTGACGCGATCCTCTGGTGGACACCAAATGTTGTCATGAAGCGCTCGCACACCTGCAACAGAGACAATGAAGCAACGTCATGCAAGCCCCTACACAGATGTCTGTCAAAGGTTTCCGTTGTATAAAACGCTGACCTACCTGGTTAACGAATTCTCTACCCTGGTCTGAAATGATGTGAGCAGGGGCTCCATGGCGACAATATGCTTTGTAAAGGCCCTTTGCTACGCTTACGGCACTCTTGTCTGGCAGAGGAATTGCCTCTACATACTTGCTAAAGTAATCCGTCATTGTCAGAAGATAGCGGTTTCCTTGGGCAGAAACTTTGCCGGCATCTATTAAATCAATACCGACTAGGTACCAAACTTTAGAAACCACCTTCACGGGATGCAGCACGTCGTAACTTTTGCTTTCACTGGTATTACGTTGACACCGGTCACAATTTCGAATCTGTTTGTGTAAGAGAAGGCCACACTTAGAGAAGCATTGAGAGAACATAGAGAAGCCTATGATTCTTTTATTACAACATCTATTGGAAGTAAAGAAAATTCATTGTTTTATAAATATTTTACCATTATTGTTGTTAAATGCCTTTTATTATATGGCTGTGTCTCACAAGTACTGGGAACTACAGAATTCACAAATTTGACTGACTATTTCACATGGCTGATCTCGCTGAAAGAATCATGCTCTTTACTTGAGCCCGCTTTTTGCAAAACCGCGACTTTTCAGGCCTCTTTTTTTTAAATAATTGCCACTGAAACGCTAGTGTTAAGATGCATGAATTGTGACAGACCGTGATGGTATCAAATGTTATTCAACACCAATGCCTCTACGTCTATACATTTTATTAAACTTACCAATTCAACAGTATCCTTGTAGTAAGAGGGCCAGTAGTAGCGCTCCTTAATTTTTTGTATGGTGTTGTCCCGCCCAGCGTGGCCCGCAAAAGGTGAAGAGTGACACTCGTCGAAAACTCTTGTCTTTTCCTCCTCTTGAATGACCATGCGGTTAAAGGTTAATCCATCGTTACCACGGTCGACGTAGAAAAGCGAGCCTGATTGTACATCAAACGTGAACTGTTTCGAAAGTCTCCGTAACACTCCTTTTTCACGCTTGCTTGCGCCCTCTGGATACTCTTTATCTCCCAAATAATGAACCAGATTTGAATATTTTGTGGCATCCATCTTAATAATTCTCGTAAGATGCGAATTTCCCGCGAAAGAAAGGTCATAAGTATACAAGGTCCAACTTCCTAATTTGGGCATTGTTTAATAGAGGAATTTCCGGTGGGTAGAAGCGTTGCGTGAGAACAGTTAAATCAACGTAGCATCTACGCCTAATGGAATAATTTGTTGTATTTAAGAAAGGGTTCCTGGTTCTATAAATATGCGCCCATGGGTGCGGAATTGAAATATTGATTAGAAATTGTTTTTGGTAAAGTGTCTAGCCAAACAAAAGCGCTTACAGGCCAGGGATACCAATTTTACTGCGATCAACGTTCACTGATATGTGTATCCCAACATATCACAAACGTTTGCTTCCCACTGTGCCTATGAGTGCGATTTTGAAATATTTTATTGATTAGAAATTGCACTGGGCTAGAGAGGCCAGGATACACACATCACTACTGAATCACCGTCCAGTGATATATATCAATAAACATCAGGGGATACACGTATCACAGAAAAGCGATCGCAGTGATTTTAGATCACACTTCTGTTAATTTTGACTCAATAATACACTTACAAGCCATACTTAGCCAGTATTTTGCTGGACAGATAAAAACGCTTGCTTTAGTAAGGGGATACAAATACTAACTACGATTGCCGTGATATGTGTATCCAAAGTGTATCCACAAGATATAATGGGGATACACATATCACTGAACGGTGATCGCAGTGATATGTCTATCCCCCGAGTAACTCGCTGTCGTCTGTCAATTTGGAATCAATAATACACTTACTAGCCATATATAAGCTTAGGTAGTAATTTGCTGGACAGACAAAAGCGCTTGCTTTACCAAGGGATACACATATTGACAGCGATTGCCGCGATATGCGTATCCACATTGTATCCCCAAGATGTATTGGGGATACACATATCACTGAACGGCGATCGCAGTGATATGTGTATCCCCTGACTAACTCGCTGTCGTCTGTCAATTTGGAATCAATAATACACTTACTAGCCATATATAAGCTTAGCTAGTAATTTGCTGGACAGACAAAAGCGCTTGCTTTACCAAGGGATACACATATTGACTGCGATTGCCGCGATATGCGTATCCACATTGTATCCCCAAGATGTATTGGGGATACACATATCACTGAACGGCGATCGCAGTGATATGTGTATCCCCTGACTCGCTGTCGTCTGTCAATTTGGAATCAATGATACACTTACTAGCCATATATAAGTTAGCTAGTAATTTGCTAGAAAGACAACAGCGCTTGCTTTACCAAGGGATACACATATCACTTACTACGATTTCCGCGATATGCGTAACCCCGAGATATGTTGAGGATACACATATCACTGAACGAGAGATCTCAGTGATATACGTATCCCCTGGCTAGTACGATGTCGTCTGTGTACTTTTTAAATTTGTCAATGACACATATGATTGGGAATCAATAAAAATTGCTGTCAGTTGGTGAAATATTTCATGCACTTACGTACTAGCCAGTAAAGGAGCTAGTAGCAAGTAATTTCAGTGCTAGACAGGCGACAAAGCCGATACGATTGTAGTCACCAGTGATATGTGAATCCCTAAGATATATTTTTGTTTAAATGACAATTTCGATTCCTTTATATTTCCAATAGATTGTTTGATGTTTGCTACTGGCCCATAAGAACTGTCGGACTCGCGAGTCGTGTCTTTACAGTTCTGATTGTGGAAGATGGTTCAGTGAACGATTTGCGTCCATTAACACAAGTTAGCCATAATTATTTATTTTTTGGAGGGGAGGGGGGTGGGGGATACACATATCACTGGCCGCCATCTTGGAGGGGGTACACATATCACTAGTGATATGTGTGCGGGGGTACACATATCACGGGGGTACACATATCACTGTGACAGCGGCAACGTAAAAGAAGAAGAAGATGGCGGCGGCAAACATAAACTTGGCTGGGCTGGCAAAGATGAGCAGTTAATAAAGTTCGGCCATTCTTGGTAGTGTTCTTTGAACAGCGAATGGCAGGCAGCGTGTACAGAAAGGCAGACATTGCGACAAGGCAATAAAACAAAATCATGACGTGGTGAACAAAACGGGAATAACATGGCACAAAATAAAATCTTGGACAGTGGCGAGCAGTGTGAAGCGAAAAGCGGTGTAAAATCAAAAATAACAGTGTTCCTGTTGACTTCTTTGATGTGATGGAGGTCTTTCGCCTCCGACGACGTGAAATTGTAAAAACTACACACCTCTTTAACTTTTTCAGGCATTGCTGTGCAGGTTGTTGCCCCAACAAAGGGGCAGCAAACCAAAGAAAAAAGAAAAATTACCATTGGCGGTATAACAATAGCTGGCACCATTTTTTTTTTTTTCGCTTTTTTCTTCTCTTTTTTTGTCTTCTCTTCTTCTCTTCTTCTCTCCTCTTCTCTTTTCTTTTCTTTTTTTTTTGTCCTCTTTCCCTTCTTTTCTCTTCCTTTTCTTCTTTCCTTTGATTTCTTCCTTGACTCACTGGAGGAGATAATAGAATTGGAGTGTCATAGAGAAGAAGAGAAATAGAGAAAAAAAAAGACCAGGAAGTGCGCGCTTCTGATTACAGCCTTTTATATTAAATATAAAGATGCGCTGGACTGAACCATTTCAAATTCCTCTTCAATTCATAAAAAAAATATATTTTAAACCCATGAAATGTACGCGAGTAATCCAAAAAAACGTATTTTTTCAAAGCAATTTTTACGACCGCTCAGTGTTATAAGCTTATTAGAATGTGTAAACCGCAGAGTGTTTATGATGTTTTTCGCGGACCGTCCCCGCTTCCGCGGACTCGCATTACAAATTGCTTTCCTTCTTCGCTTTAAACATTTGACGGAAGTATTCGATCTTTTGGCCAGGGCTTTTTAAGCCATCAACTTGGCAAAGTCACGCAAATTTATACCATACTGGGGGCGAATTCAGTCGCAAAAGAACTCTTAGCAGAAATGAGGCATTGTGTGACTGCTGGATATCGAGCGAAAATTTTTTCCCAGGAAGTGACTGGAAGAAAGAATACCAAGCACTGATTGGTAATTCGTTCAATTACTGGTTTTCAGTGTCACGCCATTCAAAATAGATCAAAATAAAAAATAAAAACCGTTCAATCGATTTAGTCTAGAATCTGGAAATAGAAAGAAGCTAGATATGTAAAGACTCTCGCCAAGATTCAGGTCACAGCAATTTTTCTTACGGAAGATATGAGGAAAAACGTTTTTCCCAAATTTATAGAGATTTGTATGGAGCCGCCATGCTGGTGCCCACCTAGATGGGCACCAACATGGCGGCCGGAAACCAGCAGAAACATCTGTCACTGAGTTTTGCTACAAAAGCGTGAATTTATCTCTCTAAGAACTCATAAACGTAACAATAATACTTTATTCTAATACAAGAACTGTTCAGATAGCTGAATTTCCCTAAATAAGTCACCTTTTAAACCAACATAACAGCTCTCTCGCTCGTCATGTAAAGGCCACGTCACGCAAAAGCTTAGAAATTCAAGAGTAGTCTATCAATAAACCAAGAACCCATTTGGAGTGAAAATTTGTCTGATTATTAGTTTTTAGCTGCTCTAATACATCATGAAAGTAAAATCTCAGGAGGATCAATAGTTCTGAAGTCTGAAATTTAGTGACGTCACGTGAAAACCAGCAATTGACCCCAAATTTGGAGAGAAGTTATTTTAATATTTAAACAACAGAACCGTGTTTGCGATTTTTTTTATTCTCAAAACTTTTTCTTTGGGAAGCATTTTAATGCCCAACCCCTCAGCATTTTTTAGACCCTTTTCGAAAATGTTCTGTAACTTTTCAATGGAGTCGAATAGAACAAAACGCTTACACGGTTTTTAAGCACTTTTGGTCCGGAAACCCGAGAACAAATCAAATTGAAGAAATACAAAATTTGCTTTGAGTTGTAGCGTTCAAAAGCCAAATCAGACGCACACATTTAAACATCAAGACCCTTCGTATAATCCGAAGGGAAGGTTCTTAAACTTTAAGTTAAAGGTAGAGAAGACGAAAACTGACACCCTTTAAAGACCCAAAATGACACCCTATTTAAGGGGAAGAAAAGCATTTAGCGACGACCCAAATTACGGCTAACCACGCACAACAAACGGGATCAACTTTAAACCTTTTCTACCCGTCCGCATCTTCTGTTGAATTTGTTGTGATATATGTATTGATGCTCCTTCACGTACTTTGCCTCAAAACGTAAGAGCGAACACGTGGTAGCTCGTACGTATTGAGGTAGAGTAAAAATAGTTTCTTTTATCCATTCAAATTAGCGTCAAAATCGCAAAGCATCGTTGCCCGATAGTTCCTCGTGTTGAGGTTCAAATACAACGAACAGAATCATTGACCTACTCTTCTCTCCACTTTTTCTAAGGCTGTGGTTTGCTGCATGTACGATTTCTTATTTCAAGAGGTATTAAAATGCGAAGGCGAGGCCCGCAACAAGAAGTAATTTGCAATAAATGTCTTAAACCACCCGACACGACTTCGTTCAATTGCTAAAAAGCGTCATTCCGTGAATTTGAGCTCGATTAGATTGCATTTAGTTTGAAAGTTCATGTTAATTTTGGGACTTCTACACATTAACATTAATTAAACATATACTACGTGCACTTACTCACCGGTCTAAATGCTTTGAACTGCAATCTGTCGTCTTCTTGTTGTCAGCAAACCGTCGGCAGTGCTCACTAGATGCGACTAAATACTGACTTTTACAACCCTCGTGCTTTTCTCACTTGATTCCCCGCCTCCCCCAACTGGGCCCCTAAAACAGCCTCTTTGTTTAAGAGATGATATTCTGAAGCCAAAAATGTGTCTCGGAAGTCAGAAATTCTCACACAAAGACTGAAAGCCTCGTCTTAAAATAGATTATTTTCTCTTCGCGTGGAAATGTGATGGTAGGTGAAGTTCTAACTTTTATCGCTTTATAATTTTCAAAACTATCACAGCCACTAATAAAAAAAAGACAAAGGTAAAACTTTTACAGAAATTCTGTTCAATTAATGCTGCAAAATGATGTTTCCAATCGCGAGCGGGAGGCATGACTTTGATTATGTTTAAAATACTCCAGTTGATGTTCTGAAATGTTGTCGGCAAATCTGTATCATTTCATGTTTTAAATAAATTTACAGATTGCGTGCCTTATCCAAGCAGAAAGTACTCGTACCGTTGCGTCATGATCGTTGAATTGATTACCCTTATCTTTCTGTGGATCAGTGTTGCTTTCCTAAACCTGACAAACCACACTCCTACCCTTAATTTCAGTAACTTCGACACCTTTTGACGAAAAAAGTATCAGTTCCTGTTTGCCGTAAAGTAATGGTGGCAGGATCGTGTAGACACGCCTTTCGTTGCGAAATCGATTGATTTTTAGAGCGTGTCAGTGAATTGACATTAGTTCAAATCTTCATTCCACTCTCTTTTTGTTTTTGCTCCCGAGTTTTCCAATGAGGATTTTCTTCTCGCGCGCGGATAATCAATCCATGTAAGCGAACACGTGCTCAAAAGCAAAGGTCTATACCACACCGTCCATGGGCCACATTTCGTGTCAAAAATCTATTGTTTTTTTTAAAACAAAGAGGCTTGTTCAAACTTCAGTGGAACAGTTACCAGTAGCAACGCCCTCCCGGGTAGTCACCCTAGAATTTTGAGAAGTCCAGGGGGTATTTTTGAGTTATGAAAAGGAATTCCCAGTTCCAAATCTCAAGTGAGACTTTCACTGGGTGAAATCTTCTGTTTTGAGTCAGCGCCCCACCGGGAAGAATATACCTCCGGAGTTTTGTGTGTTCGTTTTTCACTTCCATGCGAGGAAACTGATACAACCGTTTGCAGCGAATACAGTCATTTTCTGTTGATCTGATTTGCTGGCCAATTTGCAACGGAAGTTCATTGAATCGATCATTCATGATATTTTTAGCCTGTGAATAGGCTTTTCTGTCCGGGGAGCCTGCTCTTAGGCTATGATGTTTTACACACTTGTGTCACAGTCACTCTGACTCTGCTTCTTCGACAAGCACGCCATGATGTTCTTTGGTTCTCTTTTCCTTATGTCTTATTTTTATTGTTGTATTCTTTTTGTTTAAGTACTATAGGGAAAGGGAGGAAAGGGAAGGGGCTGGGAAGGGGCTGAGGAGGAGCCAGGGGATGGGAATAACAATTTTGTAGTCCCGGCAGGGGTACCCGAATGGGTGACCACGCCGAGGCTACTTTCACTGCATTATTATTTTAAGGTTACACAAAACCTTCGCGCGTGTCCTTCAAAACAAATTCGTACGCGTGCTGTTTCGCAGTAAACTACCACAAACTATATATCAATAGAAAGGTTATGAACTGTAGGTTTCGAAAAAAATATCCACTACATGCGAAGAGCCTTCTTTAAAAAGTTAGAAGCCGGTAAACAGAATACGACCGAGTGTCATTCCGCCAAATTAATCGGGTATCAAACGCCATCGCTTTTTCAAAGCAACTGCACAGTATCAATCAGCAAGGATCAATCTCAAAAAGAGTGTCAGGATTTCCCTGATTTCCCATTGGTTATCTTTTTATAGACACGCAAAGTTTTAGTAGCGAATAATTTGCCGACCCAGTTGCGTTTGCGGCCGTAAAATAAAAAATATCTAAATTAAAGCTAATCCCCGACACCCATTTGTTCCTCAATACTTAATAAATGTTCTGGCTAAATTTCAGTAGAATCCGTCGATTCTACATACCCTATTAATTCATTTAAAGACAAGGTGTTCTTGTGTAAAACGATTGCGAGTTTTCGCCATTCGAAGATTTGTAAACCTGTCACGCCTTCACCTGAGATGTATGTCAACAACAACAAAAAAACCGCCCGCCCGCTCTCTTTTTTATAGAAATCCGGACGAGAAACATGTGTTTTTTTTTACCTGGCTTTATTTACACTGGCTGGTATTAAAAATCAATTCTTTATTGTCGCAAAAGCTTTCCCCGCGCCGCTTTTTCCGAAGTGTCAACTCACACTGTGAGTAACTTCGGAGTGAGCGGTATTCACGCATGAGACGTGAAAAACCAAAATCGCAGGCTAGTCATTCAGGAAATTCCCATATCTTTCTGTTAAGGTGTTTTTTCCGCTGTCGTGAAATTAAGTACAAAACTTTGTAGGCTTGTTGTATTAGAATCCAGTATTTGAATGCACTAGGGCTATAGTCCAGAGTCAACTTGATGATTGGTGTTAAGTTCTATTCACTGGCCGCCGGCCTTAGATAGCTCTTGAAACATACCAGACACAACGCGAATAGTGAGGTCGCAGATTGCCGAATCACAGCAATATGGATGCAGGTAGATACATTCTCCATATCATAAGTAGTTATAGTTCACATCTTAATCTCTGCTTATTGTATCCTTGAGCATTTTGGTAACGAAAGTTAGTAATAGAATTTCTTATGGCCGATGCGCAGTCAAAGGTTAGAAAATGACCAAGATTTCGGCAAGGAATGTTTACTTTGTACACGTGCTACTCGTAGCCATCGAAAAATATAACTTCCGGTCTCTGTTTTTACTATTTGAGGTAATTTCCTTCGAAGAATTAATTATTACAAACGTTTCTTTTCGTTTCAGCTTATTACCTTCTTTTAGCAGCTTTGTTTGTGGCTGGTTTTGTTTTGGCAGTTGCCTTTTCATTGCATTTTGTTTTGCCCGGCCAGATTCGCCCTGTTGAGAGGGAAAGGGATTGTTGGCAAGAGAGGGCCGAGCAGCTACAGCAGATGCTCGACCTTCAATTGCAACCCCAACCCCCGGCCTACCCTCCTCCTCCTCCGTACCAATCCTACTTATCCGAGGAGGAAATGGTACACTGAGTACAACAAAGTGGTCAAGCCTTGGCTACTTTGTACTCGCTTTATGGGATTTTTTCCAGGTAAGTGAATTAAGAGTGATATAGACAGTATAAAAGTGACCGGGAAGCTAAGGCCCTGTTTACAAGGAGATAGGGTAAGCCTACTGCCAGGGTAACCCTAGCAAGAGGGTTAAAAGATAGCCCGGGTTTATAAGCAAAATTTACAGGTAGGGTAACCCTACTGTCCGAGACAACTTTGCGCTCGTTACGCTTCGGTTAACCTTGTATATAAAGCACGCAACCGACAGAACAAATTACGAAACCGGAAAAATATTATTTTATGGGATTTTTTCCAGGTAAGTGAATTAAGAGTGGCAACTCCTTGGCAATGTCAACGTACCAAACTCTCAAAATGGCTTTGCCTTTTCCGAGTTGAAAAAGAGAAGGACAAAAAATGAGTGAGCGAAAAAAAAAACGACATTTGTTAAAAAGAGAACTTTACCAACCGGCTGACGGCGAGTCCAATGCCTAACCGACGGTGCTACGAGAACATTCATTGACACAATTTACATTTTATCGTTAAATAAAGCTGCGGCAGTCCTTCACGTTAGCGTTCGAAAGGAACGCTTTCGTATAAACTTTTGGCGATGTCAACGTATCAAACTCTCGAAAATGGCTTTGCCTCTTCCCGAGTTGAAAAAGAGAAGGAAAAAAAAAGGGTGAGCGAAAAAAAAGACATTTGTTAAAAAAGAGCCGTACCAACCGTCTAACTGCGAGTCCAATGCCTAACCGACTGTGCTACGAGAACATTCGATTACGCGGCTTAAATTTTATCGTGAAATAAAACTGCGGCACTCCTTCGCGTAAGCGTTCGACAGGAGTGTTTTCGTATAAACTTTTGGCTATGTCAACGTATCTTTGGTTTTGTCTTTGCTTTCCAAACGCTCATGTCAATCAGTCCAAAGGTTTATAAGTGCTTTCTGCTCATCCTTTGTCCATTTATCGTACTGCTCTCTATTGGACTGAGCAGCATCTTCCGCTTCCACATCTAGGGCATCGTTCACAGTTCCGTTGGTCGAACCACTCGGCTATTGCTTAATGTTGTTGTTGGGCTGATGGATCGGCTAGCTGGGTCTCCGACTGCTAAAACACCGCTAGGCCCTGGCAGTTGCAAGTCGGTCGAACCTGGGGATGGTTGTAGTACCTGAAGAAGACAGGAAAAGATCTGGGCGGAGAATAATATGGATAAGACAAGACAAGACAACTTTATTTTACCAGGGTAGCCCAGTCAGCTGCAAGGCTGGTATCCTTAGGGGCCCTGGGTTCAATAAAAATTACATATAAACATTTACAATAAGATTACAAGGTTAGGTAAAATTTGCTAAAATTTACAAAAGGGGAGGAAAAAAAAAAAAATCAGATAAAATGTCCTTTAAGAAGGCGTTTAAAAATTGCTAGAGAACTTGCCTCTTTGATTCTGCTTGGCAGTGAGTTAAAAGCTAAACGCCCTGAATTTTTAAAAGTTCGCCCCCCAAGAACAAGATTTGTTTTATTTGGGTGAATATTTCTCCTCTGCCTAGTGTTGTAATTGTGTACATCATTGTTTACCTTAAAATAGTTTTTAAGTATATAGGAACGAAATTCCGTAAACATTTATATACTAAAATACATTTGTGTATTTTTCCCAGTGTTTCTAAATCTGGCCAATTTACAATATTTCGGGCTGTCCTTGTACTTTTCTGACAGGTGACGATTTTCGCGGCTCGATTTTGTAATCGTTGCAGACTAGTGATACTGCTCTCGGGTAGTTCACCCCAGGCTGTTTCTGCGTAACTAAAAATTGGTTCAATAATGCATTTGCATACCGCTTGTGTTGCTTGTAAAGTAAGAGTGGAGCGTATTCGTCTGAGGAGACCGAGTCACTTGGATACTTTCTTGTGAACATCTTCAGCGTGTATTTTCCATTTCAGTTCCTCATCGAGGGTAACGCCCAAGTATGTGAATTTACTGACCATCTCGACATTGGTACCACTTATGGTGATGTAAAAGTTTGCGACGGCTTCCAGCTTTTGTCTCGTCCCGAAAAGAATTCCCTTTGTTTTCTCTTTGTTCAGAATCAGACGATTTATATCCATCCAAGTTACAACCCGCTCTAGGTCTTCTTGAAGGGCCTTCTTTATCTCCTTTGGGTTTGCACCCAAGCAATAGATGACTGTATCATCAGCATACATACTAATGTGCGTGTTTTTGAGACAGCTTGGCAGGTCATTGATGTATATAACGAAAAGTAGTGGTCCCAGCAGGGATCCCTGTGGAACACCATACTCAATGGGGAGGCTTGGTGACAAGTCCTGTCCAAATCGTACTCGTTGTGTACGAGATCCTAGGTAGTTCTGGAACCATGTGAGACTTTTCCCTCTGACACCATAGTGCTCTAACTTCTGTAACAAACAGTTATGGTCAACTAGGTCGAAAGCCTTCTTTAAGTCAATGAAGACGGAGCCAGTCATTTGTTGATTATCCATGTGTTCCAAGATCTGGTCAGTGAGATAAGTCACAGCAGTTTCGGTAGAATGTCCTTTTCGGAATCCAGATTGGTACGCTGACAGAACTTCGTTTGCTTCAAGAAATTTCACAAGCTGTACTTGGATTGCACGCTCCATAACCTTGGAGACTAGGGGCAACACGGATATAGGCCTATAGTTACTTTCTTCGGTTCTTTTACTGTTCTTGAATATAGGCGTAACTTTCGCTTCTTTAAGTTCAGGTGGAATTTCGCCAGTTGAAATAGTCAGATTAATAATATAAGTAATGGGTTTGGCTATCACAGAAGCTGCATCCTTTAAAAGTCTTGCAGACATTCCATCTAGACCAGTGGCTTTCTTTGATTTAAGTCTCTTCAGTTCATTACAGACAAACATTTCGTTCACTTCTTCCATAGAAAATTTGTTATTTACTCTTGGTGTTAGTGGCTATATGTAAGTGCTTAGTTGAAATCGTTCACACAGTTTTTCGGCGATGGAAGTGAAGAAGTGATTGAACTTTAATGCAGACAAACTGTCGGTTTTTGGCACACCGGCATTTTTCTTATTTGGCATGATTTCTTTCAGGATTTCCCACATTGTTTTTGGGTCTTGGGTTTCTGTTAAGCGAGAAGAATAATAATCCGATTTTGCTTTCTTCATTTTCTTGCTAACGGTGTTTCGTAAGCGCTTGTATTTGCTCCAGTGCAGTTCTTGATTTGTTTTGATCGCTTTTTTATGATGGTAATCCCTTTCTGTCATTAATTCTTTTATACTTGATGTTAGCCATGGAACTGAAAACCCATGAACTCTTCGCGTGGCAACAGGCGCATGTTTGTCAGCAACTGTCAAAAAAAGATCTTTGAAAACAGTCCAAGCTTCATTTGACGTTGATTCCATTTCGAGAATATCCCATGGGATCTTATTCAAATCGTCGCTAAAGAATGCAGGATCATAATTTTTATAATTTCTGCTCTGAATAATTTTAGGCGGAGGGCGCTTGATGTTGTGGAGTTTTCTGACTCCAAAAATAGCACAGTGATCAGAGAAGCCGATTGGAATAACACCGCAGGTGTACAGTTCTGGTCTTGATGTTAGAAATAGGTCAATTAAAGTTCTAGTCTCCTCAGTGATTCGAGTGGGCTCAGTGATTGTTTGTTTCAGATGAAAAGATTTTGTTGTTTGCTGAAAATGCTTTGTCGCAGAAGTCGGGTTCAAATAATTTAGGTTGAAGTCTCCAATAAGAACAATTTCACCATCATTTGTCAGAACGTTGTTTAGAATTTCTTCGACCCGGCTAGTAAAAGCCGCTGGGTCAGCATCTGGTGTTTTGTAGATTGCTCCACATAAAAGCTTTTTCGATTTTGGCTGGCATACTTCAAACCAAATTGATTCAAAGTTGTTGTTCTGTGTTTGGATTGCACTTTCATCAAGCTGACTGTAATTTAGTTGCTCTGCTATGTATACCGCAACGCCACCACCATTTTCGTCTCTGTCTTTTCGCATAACATTGTAGCCAGGAAGAGTTATTTCCGCGTCGGTGAACAAGTCATCAAGCCAAGTCTCGTTTATTGTCACGATGTGCGGTTTGTGCTCGTCGCAGAAAAGTCTGAGTTTGTCTGTTTTATTGCGTATGCTGCAAATGTTGAGATGAAATAAGCGAAGACCTTTCATCAAGGATGGCGAGGGCTGTGTTGGTCCAGGATTTAGTGAAACGTCGTTAGACAGGAGAATTAGGTTTGCAGCTAGTGCCATATTCAATAATTTCATCGCATTGATAAGTTTGACACTTCCCGTTGTTTGCGAACGAGCCTTCTTGCTGACTTGCTTATCGGCAAGTGGTTTCACTGCTTTGATGTTTACTGTGTTCACAGTCTTTGCTGCCGTCAGTTTAGATAATCTTTCATCTCTGGATCGTTTCTGTGGACATTCGGCCAGTTTACAGACTATCAAACTAACCAAAAGATACACTACAATGGAGCAAACGGCGGAACGTAAACGCAGAGCAGCCGCCAATGCACGTGTGTAATAATAATTACAAGTTCCCGCTGATACAGGTAGGATCAGCCTGCAATGGGTC
This sequence comes from Pocillopora verrucosa, assembly GCF_036669915.1. Lineage (NCBI taxonomy): Eukaryota > Metazoa > Cnidaria > Anthozoa > Scleractinia > Pocilloporidae > Pocillopora > Pocillopora verrucosa. Next base: position 11,239,837 of record NC_089323.1, on the reverse strand, counting down.
AAATCGATTAGCAATGACAGCTCCGGAAGCGGCTCCCTTTGTTTTCCTCGATTTTTTCAAAATCAGCCTGCCCTACCCATGCAGTTTGGTCGGTTTTCCCAATTTTTTCCAAACTGGTGAAAAGCTGGTCGCATTGGGAAACGTGACATGATGACAGATTTTTAACCTAAAATAAACACAATTTGGAACTAAATTTCACAAGTGCGACCCGGGCCTAAACCAGCATGTTGTTCGAAACCAATGAATTTTAAGTTCAACTTTTAAACTCTGACGAGGAATATCCAGGTGAAAGCACTAAATCTAGTGATAATTTTAAGAGTTAAAATTTATGCAGCCACGCGTTGGCACAATACAAGGACAATTCTTCAATCTCAGTTTTGACCTTGGCATGTTCTATAGTTGTGGTTACACTTACATTCTGCCCACGGTTTCCCAAGGGGAAATTGGCTTAGGATGGGATCAGCTTGGGTTTCCGGTTAGATAATATTTTCCGGTTACATTGCAAAATATTGCCTGAGGTGAACGTTTGACCTAGCTGTGTTTGGCGGGAAATTTAATGCATCATGGAGATCGCAAACTGCGAGACGTATGGTCTCCTTTCAGTCGTTCTTCTTCTTCTTATACGGCAATATCCGGTTGATTCAGCGATCCAAAACTTCATTCTAAGGCGAATGCGTAGAAGGCGTCTGCGATTACGACTTACAATCACTCCAGATGTTGTATTTGTTCTATAGAAATCGTCGCCTGCAAGTTGCTCACCGGCCAAGACGTGCTTGGGTATTTCCTCGTCTGCAGAACTGGTTCCAGGAACTTTTAAACAGCAGAGCTCTCGATCACTGGTGGAAGGAAAACTTCTGCGTGTCTCGGGCTACTTTTGAGTATATCTGTAGGCTGGTTGGGCCAGCAATAGCGCAACAAAACACTAAAATGCGTGACACTATTCCAGTTGAAAAGCGAGTGGCTGTGAGCTTGTGGCGTTTGGCGACTGGCGAGTGCTACCGCTCATGTGGACTGATGATCGGACTGGCAAAACCTACAGTGGTTAAGTGCTGTCATGAGTTTGTAGAAGCAATTTGCCATCTGCAGGATGACTTCATAAAGTTTCCTTCTATAAGGGTGGAAATAAGCAGGAAAATTGAAGGTTTCTCTGAGAAGAGCAAGGTTCCGAATGTTGTTGCAGCGATTGACGGTAGATACATTCCTATAAAACCACCAAAAGAGAATCACGAGGACTACTTTAACCGGAAACATTTTTACAGTTATTTAGTACAAGGGATTGTTGACTCTTCGGGACTCTTTTTATCTGTTGCCACTGGGTTTCCCGGGAGTCTGCATGATTCTCGAATGCTGCAACTAAGCGATGTGTACTGGGCCGCCGAAAATGAGGACATTCTCATGGAACCTACCCTGGATTTGGGGGGAACCGTAATTCGCCCACTTGTGCTGGGAGATTCAGCCTACCCATTGAAGACCTGGCTTCTACCGGTTATCAAAGATAATGGAGCCCTTAACCGAGACCAGAAGAAGTTCAATAAGAAACTCTCTAAAGCACGAATAGTTTCTGAGCATGCGTTTGGTTTGTTAAAGGGTACGTGGAGAGCACTACTGAAGCACTTGGATGAGGATCATTGGAGGATCCCAAACACCATCATAGCATGCTGTGTACTTCGCAACATTTGTATTATTCGAGGGGAAGAATTTGATGGAGATGTCGAGGACGATAGCGATGATGACGATGATGATGACAATGGAGTTCCCAGCCAGGCTGCAAATGGTGTTCGACTGGCTGTAATTGAATTTTTAGTGTGATAACTCTCTTGCTCTTGACTTCTCTGAAATAAATAACCATTGTACAACAGTGCATCTTCCTCACCATTGTCTGATCTAAAGTTGCTGTGAAAAAAAAAAAAGAATTACAAAACTATGCCGCACTAAAGGAACTCAGATAATTAGGGTATTTGAGAAAAGACAAGTAAAATATACTCACTTTGGACCTCGAAAGTTTGCCATGCTTGTTACCGCGTGTCCCGAATTTGGTATGTGCCAGAGCATTTGCCGCGAATTCAGTTCAACACCGCAAAAATGTGCCCAGCATGTGCTGCGGTTTCCTGTATTTGCAATTTTCTTCCACCCGATTGGTTGAACTACTCTTGTGGCTAGATAAACCAAGGCTAAACCCTACTACTTGGTTCAGGGAATGTCATGGGAATTCTTTTGTTCTTTTTGATGTATCCATAGTGATTTCCCGTGGGCAGTTTCACTGTGGGAATATCGGTCACACACAAAACACAGACTCCCCGTGGGTAAATTCTTACTTTCCCGTGGGCAAAAGCTCTAGTGGAACCGCAACTTATGTCTGCTATTGCTTGGGCAAACATCCTGGCTGATTTGTCATTGTTGTACGTTATCCCTATTTTTAGTCCTTTGCCTTTATCCAATTTGCACTGCCAAACAAAATCCTTGAATGGTCTATTGTGTTTCGCGATAGCATGACAAGTTCTAAACATTTTCTCCAACTTAGCAAACACCTCATCATTCATCCTTTAAAGGGCCTTCTCATTAGGAAGTGTACTCAGCTAAAAAAAATGGGGTATCTCAGTTGTATTCAGTGAAATACAAAAGTAAAACAGAGAATGACAAATTTGTTTAGTAAATTAAATTTCCTTATACCTCTTTCAGAAAGTTTTTCAACACCTCAGCTGCGTACATATGTAATTCACTGGTTTCATGTTTTCATACAGAGTTGATCCCAACAGTCTTGCAACCTTTAACAAACTCAGTTTTATTTTCAGGTATGTTGGCATCAACACAATAGAAGCAAACCATGCCTTCTTCTTTAAACAATTACCAAGGCCTGTTGACCTTCCATGCTGATTGGGGTTTTCTCTTCCGCTTTTTTTGCTCATAGCTGGCTGTACTGTCAGACATTTTTGCCCTCTTTTCTGGAGGTTTTGCACCAGTTACAAACTGCCATATTTTCTCTTTGCAACTAACAACGTAGCGAAAATATTCATGATTGAAATTATACTTTAAATAGTCAAGGTGAATATCATAATTCATAATAATCGATATTTAGAAATCATTAAAAAAGATCTTGTAATCTCTGGCTTACAATCCAAATCACAGTGTCTACTGAGTAAAGAAAAAGCCAGCTGTTACTGAGCTGTTGCTTTTTATTTTGTGAACTGATTAAACTATAGAATTAAAAACCGTCACATTTTACAAAGGGACTGCACAGAGTTAAACAGGTTTTCAGAATTCAAACCCCTTTTAAAAACCTATTCAAAGGGCTTCTTCTGTGATTTGATGTAAAAGACGGGAATCGAAATGGTTTCCTTGCAATAGCTGCAAACAAGCCATTTGCGCTTTCATGTAAACGACTTACTGTAGCATTCAGGAAGAGCACTCCTTGACAGAAAGCAAGACACGTCCACATTACCAGTCACATAAGAGCAATAAAGTTACAATAAAAAAATGTTTTTATTGAAATGCCTTCATGGTTCATTGGAGGTGTACAAAATGTTGGAAAATGCAACAAATGCTGGCAAAATGGATTCTGTTGATGAAAGAAATGCTGTTAATTATTCTTCTACATTTAAATAATCGCCAAGCTTAGTAGCTAGTGCTGGCTAGCGCAGCTACTTATGACAACCTCTCTTATAAAGCCAACCTTACTCTTACCTCAAATAATTTGTCACTTGAAAGATCTGAAAGCATTCATCCCACAATGGCTCAAAAAAGACTAAAATACACATGCGCCAAAACATTTTGAGGAGATCTGGGTTTGAAGACAACACAACAAGCTTATTGTGGCTTATTGTTATTGAATCAAGCAAATGGTGTTAAGTAATTATCACAACCTTCCTGTGTGGATCCATCTATCAGTATTCGAAGATAAACCTCACAGTTTAGGCTATTTTCGTGTCTCAAGTTTATAGCTTCTGTTCTTTATTCTGTTAGGCATCACAGTAATGTAAGTACTTTGATTTTTTTCTGGGTTGTTTGGCAAAATCTTCTCAGGCAACCTGCCCTTTATTTTTCCTAAGATCTGGTTCCCCGAATGAAGTTTTAGTTGTCTCAGGCAACCGGGCAAGCGCTAATTTCAAACACAGTTTCTAGCAGGCATGTGTGTAGCTCTAACAGACTCAGAAGCTGTTCTCCAATTACCTTCTTCAAAGCATGCCTACAACTTTTGTCAAGTGCCTCAGCACATCTGTTCTGATGAGGGGCAGCTGGAGCGGTGAACAACCAGTTGATGCTTCTTTCAGTGCAGCAATCATGGAGTTTGTCAGAATCTAAACCTTTGACTATTTTGCATGATTTCCACTGTGCGCCAACCATTTGTAACCCATTGACACTCAACAGCACTGCCAGGTATCCACAGATGGAGCATAACCTTCTTAGCACCAAGATAAATTCCATTGGTGATATGTCAACAGCTAATTCCAGATGAATGGCTCCTTGTGATTAAGCAGGTGAAGATAACGCCATAGTGCTTTTTTGTCTTGTTGCGCCCTATCTTCACATTATACGGGCGAAAGTAATCACACAAGGGGTAGTAGGACAGAGGTGTTTGCGGTGCCAAGCAGAGGGCCCACAGGTCTGCCTTTAACTGTGTCTCTGCCTTGTGTGTCATTTCTTGACAAGAAACATCTAATTTTCACAGCCTTACCGAGCTTATTCGCCTTCAGGATCCAGTATTTTTGCCGTCCTTGTTGCTACTCCAGGATGCCCATGGTTTTGCATATGGCATGTAATCAACAGGGATATCCTGTGCTCATTGGGAAGCAGCATTGGGTGTTTGCCTTCGTAGGACATGATTGTTTTGTCAATCATTCCTCCAACCTTGATGATCCCTCATTGTTTATAAACGGGCTCAATGTCTTGAAGTCTCCATTCTTTATTCGGCTCTTTAAATCCTTTTGGGCTCTTCTAATCCATGACAACTCAGCCTTCTTTAACTCCTCAGGCATGAAAGGTCCTTCTCGTCCCGTGAGTGTGTTTCTCCTGGGGCATATCTTCTCTGCTAATTGCCTTATCTACATGGTAACTTGTATCAGTTTTCACCTACTGGAGGAATTCTTCACATCAGTTACATTTCCAACATCTGCAGGCGAGACTGCAGAGACAACATTAATGTGGCGACGCTCCATATTTCCTTCTTGTTGCAGTGTAGCTGTTTGGACTGGCCATTGTTCCTCTGGCAGTGTTAGAAATTCTGGGCTGTTCATCCATCTACCCATCAGCTGCTTTACATGCAATCCTCACGAGACATCATCTGTTATGTTTTTTTCACAGGGAATGTGCTTCCATCTGCTTGGGTCCAAGTTATTCTGGATTTCCCCAGTCTGTATTGAGACAAACAGCTTGAACTGCAGGAAGGACTTTGAATCCAGGCAGATATAATACTGCTGTCAGTGAAGAATTTGACATCGGCAAATTGAATCATACACTCCTTCACTATCGTTTTCACTAGGCAGGAGGCAAGAATGGCTGCTTGTAATTCCAGGCATGGAATTCTTAGTTGCTTTAGGAGTGCCACTCTAGACTTAGCTGCAACGAAGTTTACTTCATAAGTACCTTGTTTTGTTTCCTAACAGATGTATGCGCAGGCCCCAAATGCTTCTTGCAAGGCATCTGGGGAGACACATAGTATTGGTAATTCTGGAGTTTAGGGTGGAACCAGGCACCTCTTGAAACCAATCTGATCAAGGTCCCTCATTTCCTTGAAGAGCTGGATCCACTCTTCTTTTACATCACATGGAAGCTCATTGTCCCAATAAAGACCAATCTGCCACAGCTCTTGCAAACCTATTTTGGCCCTGATGACGATGCAGCAGCAAGTCCAGTGAGGTCGAAGAAGCGGGCAACTTGACCGAGAAGCATTCTCTTGGTCATCTTTACTCCACAGGGTACTGAATAATCTGACTGGCACAGCAAATCTTCTTTAACTTTGAAACTGAACTCATCTGTAACATAATTCCAAATCACTCCAAGCACCTTTTCCTCAACTTCTTCCTGGAGCATCTTGAACTCATTTTCCTGATTATCCGTCTTGGTTAGAAGTTTGCCCACCTTTTCCCATGAGTTGGAAATTATTTCTGCTTCCTCTCTTTCAGCTTGTGTTGGCTTGTCAGCCTTGCAAACACATGGTTTAACTTCGACTCCCATTGCCTCAGTCTTCCAAAAATCTGACCTTTCTATTGGTGTAGCAAATCTTACATGGTAGATGTGAGCATTCACTTGTGTTTCCCCTGAAGGTCCACTGAAAACTACCCATCCTAGAGGCGTTCTTCCAGCAACTAGCTGTCCAGTTTGCCTGGTCTGTCCAGTATGCACCTGGGCTTGGTCAATTCTTATTAGTAAATCAACAGGACCATTGCCTCTGTGTATCCTTTCGCACTCTAGTCCAAGAAGCTTAACCATCAGTTTAAGCTGGACTGCTGACACTTCTTCTCTATTACACGGGACTCCAATTGCCTTGATTGAGAACATCTTGGTGTTGTCTAGTGATGATACAGGAACTTTGTAAACTTCAGTCTTGATTGTCCCCTCTCCTCCTCCCACTTTCAAAAGTGTTATGGGAGTGTCATTCCCTTTGAGCCCCAGTGCAGCTGCTCTATCTTCGCAGATTAAGCTGATCTGCGCTCCCGAGTCAAGGAGAGTGTTACTTTGCTTTTGGAACCCATTTTGACCATAAATCTTGCATGTTATCACTGGTAAAAGAGTTTTATGTGGCTTGGAGAAAGACATGATGCCAACTTAAACTGCAGTGCTCTTGTGAAGCAACTGGTGATGAAAATGCATGCATTCCCTGCCATTGTCAGTGTTCGTACACTTTCGATGTCTCCCACAGTTATCAATTTGGTGCTCTCTCCCGGCTGCTTTCATGCAACTAAAAAAAACGTGGTTTTCTTTGGCAAGATTGATACGCTGGTTGATACTGACTGCAACAAATTTATGGCATGTATCTGGCCGATGGGACAAGTTTGTACAGTACCAGCATTTGTACCACTTCTGGTTGGTTGTTTCGACTTGCAAGGCATAGACTGATCTGCTAGATCTCAATGGAGCAGTAGCACGCATATGTGATTTCATCTCTACATCCATCTACTTCATCCGTTGCTCTAAAGTTGCCTTTTCTCCCTGATGCTCCAAGTCTCATGACCAAACCTTTCAATCACCGGAACACATTTTTTGCTCCATGATAGATAGCATGTGACTATTGTCCATGTCATTTTGACTTCCTTATTCCTTCAGTGTTGAAGCTTTATTTAACAAAGTGAACTAAGTCGCAAAATCTTGCATAAACAATGTTCCAAAAGTTGAAAATTGAATGAAGTCAGTAACAGAAATTGAAGTAAGTGTCACTTATTCCATAAAAAAATCATCAAATGAAATGTCAAACTTCCCTGAGTATAAATGTATGAGAAATTGTTGGTCACAAAAGGCCAAAAAGTGAAAAATTGCACGGTGATAAACTGCATTACTTAGCAATGAGCTAGAGGAATGTAACCTTACATTACTTCTAGTTGTCCTCTGGTGTGATATCGTGCTCATTCTTTAAGCGGTCTTTATGTGGTGACTGGTCGAGAAATCTGTTAAATAGATCCTTTGTGATTATGGATTTGTCTGCCCACTCATTAAAGGCTTGGAGGTATTTTTCCCGAGGCACCTCATATGTGGCCAAGTCTTCATCAGTTACATCTGCCGGGAGCTTCTTGTAGAAGACGGTGCTTCTGTCGATGGATACAACAGTGCCAAATCCATCTGTTGCCAGATTTTCCATTGTGACACTTAGAACCTCAGCAGATGGCCTCGTGTTCCCACTTAAATAGACACAAAAGGCCCTTTACATAGCAGGATGCGCCTCTGCCGTTCATAGTGGTCACTTGAGGCATTCTCTGTATTAGACTTCACAAGCTGCAAAACATGAAACTCCTTTTTAGTAATCCAGTAACAAGTACTGCATCTGAAAATGATGATTCCTGATAAGCTGTTCATCAAGGAATTTTGAAGGATTGATGCTATTGTGTTATGAAAACATCAAGTTCTTTATTAGTTTTTGTTCCTTTTCTAAGTATATGAACAGCTGTAAGTAATCTTTCAGGATGAATATTTATTGATTATTTTTTTAAATTTGTAGAAATTCTGATGGACAATGTTTGCCAAACCATTTCTAGCATCAGTCATCAGATGTCAAGGTTCAATAAAAAATAATGATCTGTTATCAAGTAGTTAATCAGAATTAAATTTGCAGGTAAAGAATTTGGCTCAACACTTATCAATGTTATGGCGACAAACTGTAGACATGCCGGTTTGGGCGCTCTGGTTTTTGTGTACCTTATTGGTACTTAATTTTTAATACTTTGGTAAGATAGTATTTCGCAGGGTTTTATTTTTGCATCTTTAATAGGCAAATATGAAAAAAGGATATTAAAATTCATGATTCAAGCATTTAATCTTGGTTTTGTGATTTATACATAAACCAAGGTATTCATCAATAAAAATGAACGTCAAACAAAAGAGTAGAAAATGTAGCTCTACTTGATGGAATAAAAAGGAAATAAAAACAGAAAAGCAATACACTGCCTGGTTTCCTAGGCTTGTATTTTTCAAATTTTATGCCTCTGTTCCTCTGTGCCTACTGTTCCTCTTTGCCTACTGTTCCTCTGTGCCTACTGTTCCTCTGTGCCCACTGTTCCTCTGTTCCTCTGTTCCCACTTCTTCTGTGCCCACTGTTCCTCTGTGCCCACTGTTCCTCTGAACCTACTGTTCCTCTGTACCTACTGTCCTTCTGGGCCTCTGTTCCTATGTACCCTATGTGCCTACTGTAATCGGTGACGAAGGTAAATAACTAATGACGTCAGTCAGGTCGTCGTACACGAGCCACGAGCCGGAATTACGGAGCTGCACGCGACTGTGCTGTCACGCCAGCCAAAAAACAGTAAATAAATCATTGATCCGACGGTTTTGATGATTCTTTTCCCTCTATACTCTAGCAATTTCATAAAAAAATGCGTTCACTCTCTTTAGCAGAAGTGCTGTGGTTGCTTTAGGTGCTGAAATTTGCCCGATTACACTTAGTTTTGAGAAGACTTCACCGGGCATGCAAGGACAACAACAAACTCGATATTGGCAAATGTGTCTTTAGGAAATAAGACCAGTGACATCAGATCGTAGAAAGTCGAGGCCTGAAGACTACAATATTATTGAATTATGATTTGATACTTTTTCGTTTTCAGGTCAAATCAACAGAGATCGTGTGCAGCGATTGTGGAAAAAAGTACAAATCAAGAGGAGGCTACCAAAGGCACAGAGCTACAAAGCACAATGCAAATCGAAACGCACATCATTTAACTTTGACGCCAAGCATTCTTGCCGAGATAGTAAACAATGCTTTCAAGAACATTAGTGAAAGGGAAGTGTTTGCAGCAGATCTAAGGAACGAGTTAAAACAATATGAATATGAAGAGCCTGGGGGAGAAACACAAGAATTCACTGTAATAAAGAAATTATTTGAAGACTATTTCAAAACTGGGAATGCTGATAAATTCTATGGCAACTATTATACCCAAGTACCATTGAAATCTACAATTTTTTTCAAAGGACTGTCTCGTAATGCTGCAACACTTCTTGCAACCAAGGTAGCTGATTTTATCCAATCCTTCTGCAAAGGCACCAAGTCTTCTGACAAAAACCCACCTTCTGTTCAAACAGTGCTGTCAGAGAAATAACAAGCTGGTCTGCAGTATGTTGGTGGATATGTGTTGCATAACTTGCACAAAAAGTATGCAAGAAAGAACACAACTGAGACCCAACAGGCAATGGCAATCTTGAGAGCTGGTAAACTGGAGCATGGATATGAGAACCAAAAACTGGTATCGAGTTTAAACCCTGGAGGATTGTGGAACATTACAAAGTATGGACAGAGCATTTTCCTCAAAACAGAGTGTCATTTTAGACAATTAACTTCAGTAAATTCTTTGCAAAAAGTGGATGTTGCTGGCATAGTGCATAACACAGTAACTGACAGTGCGATATTGTCAAGCTATCAATGTATGGTTTCAGAGGCAGAGCTGATACCCAATGTTGAGGTGAGCAACAGTGTCTTCCATGCTATTGTAAGTTTATATATAAGGATACGGTCATTTTCTTGTGCTAAAGACATCATTCAGCGCTACAAAATTAATGCAAAGCAATCAAAGGGTAAAGCACTCCAAAAGGAAATCATGAGGAGTCATGAACAAGAAACAGTTAGGCAAGAGTAAAATAAAACATTAACTAGCATAGAACTGAAATATCTTACTAGTTGTTCAATTCCCTGCCTTATACATTATTTGTTAAATTTTTCATTGCCTATGGGAATTAAAATAATTTGGAAAAATGTAGGAGCCCTTTTTACTGGGCAAACCCCAAATATTTTTGGCAAGTACAATTCTTATAATATATGAATGGTAAAAATGCAAAAATAGCAGTTACCCTTCAAATGAGACAAAAAGCACTGTGACCTGTTAGCCTCAACTGTATAATTTTGAAAACAAAATATCTCTGTGGAATTAGCCGTAATGACAGAAATTGAAATATGGACCATTGTCTATAAACCCAAAACCTACTTCTGTGAAACTGTAAAATGTTTTGAAATAATTCCTGTCATGTCAAGATTCTCAGACAGACTTCTTTGTTATTTAACTTTTGAATGTTTTGGCAGCACTCCATGCAATTACACTTGTCCTCTGATAATGATATACACGTATAAATATACATAAATCCTACCAGGCAATTGCAAGCCACAGTTACATTAAAGTTTGAGCTTTTTTTGACACGGCAACTTCTCATCTGTAACCTGCACCCATGCTCTCTTCTTGTCCTTCCTGCCTCTAGTGTTTCCACTTTGACATGAAATTGACCTCTCAATTCTTATAGTGTTGTTATTGTACCCAAACTGACTTATGTCTGGGTTGTCACTTCGTCTACCAAGCTGTCGCTGCTTACCAAATAACTCTTCTGCAGGATCCTGAGAGAATCGTTCCGTTAGAACATACTCCATACCCTCTTGAAGAAGGAACTTGGTAGATTCAATGGTAGATTGAACAGTAAGCTGGAAGCCTTTGTATGTCTGCCAGGAGAGAAACATGTGTGCCCTTGCATTCTGACTGAAGTTTCCAGGTCTGTTTTTGGTGCTCTCTTTCCAGCTTCTCAGATACTCGAGGAATTCCATCAAGAACTGAAATCTATGAAAAATGTCAAAAAAAAAATTTATTGCTTAAAAATAGATTTAATTGATTATTGTAGAAAAAAAAGACAAATACCACAATACTGACTTATTCTATCAAATAGACTCATAAAACCCCAAAAATACGTAACAGACCTCAACCCAAAAAAATACCGAAGGTGTAAATTTTCAAACTAAAAAAAAATGTTGGAACCCCCCATCATGTATGGTATGAGTACCCTCCCCCCCCATGGCTCTGTCACACAAATTCAAACTGGTTTGAATTCCTGTGACATATCACAGGGACAAAATAAGCGCAAGCAGCCTTGTCGCAGCATGTGTACACTTCTGCAACAAGTCACTGTTACAAAATTAAAATCAACCAGAGTTGCTGGAGCTTATTTAAAAGTGAAATGCCAAGAAATGCAAAATTTGTATGGCAATAACACCATTTTTGCAGGGACATTAACATGACTAAATATGCATAATAAATTAGTATCTACCATGAAACTAGAAATACCTTTCATCCTGAACAGATCTGTAAGGAGCCAAGAATGGCTTACGCTTCCTCTGGTGTTCTGTAAGACTTCACACATCAAGGCAGTCAAAGAACTAGTCCACCATCTCACAGATTCTGGCAGTACCTTCAGCCACTGGTGGGCCAAAGGTCTTTAGCACTGATGCTACAGAGGCACTCAAGACCTGGGCAGCGAGATTCACCCGCATAACAGAATAAGCATTCAGATTGATATGCTCGTATGTCAGCCTTGGTAAAAGTTTCAGACCATTATCAACATCCTGGAAAAACATCTCTGTGATGTGCTGCCACAAGATGTAATTGCCATCATTCCACATATGTCTTGTACAGGTGCCAGAGCCTGAGCTCTTCAGGCAGTTCCAGGTGGTTTTCACAAGGTGTGGTGCATCTGAAAAAAAGTATATGAAATGGTGCGGGGCATAAAAGTTCACTGTGCGGTAGCATAGGTCACCACCAGCACCAGCATTGAGTTTTTTCGAGGCTTCTGTTTGGAGAGGCACCATCTAAGGTTGCCGCGATAACCCACAAGTTGCAGGGGGTTTCCAGGATACCAACTGCCTCCCAGAATAAAGGCATCATTTGTGCAGCAGTGATCCCAGTTGTGGCAAAGTGTGCAAGTGCAAACTTCAGTTCAGTGCACACTCCTCGTACAAGAAATACAAGAGCATGTGATGCAATGACATCAACTTTCTCTAATGCAGCAAAGTTCAGTTCTGGGTCACCAAGGTCTGTGAAACCAATAAGTTCCCCAGTGGCCTTGTCTAGAACAAGATTTGCATTCACCTTCATTTCATCAAATAATAAAACAATGTAACGCTGAACATCAAAATAGCTTGATGTCTCTGACTTGAGCACTTCAATCACTTCCTTCTGAAACCCTCTCTAAGGTTTTATTGCATTTCTGTAGTCCTTTAACCTTCTTTGGCTTGGCAGAACTAGCACCCCACTGTTGCATAGTTCCTCATAACATGATGGACTCTTTGCAGCCAGAGATAAACAAAACCTGATTATCATCGGGTGATAACGCACTCCAGTAGTGCTCCTAGTAAACAGCTTTCTTTGTTCTTGCCAAAATAACTTCATGAATGGAGTTATTTTAGTGTCTGCAGAATCAAGGATTTTCAGAAAGTCATTGCTGAGTTCATTTTCAATCTCCATCCTTGACTTTTCTAGTTCTACACGCATTTCAAACAATGCTTGTTCAAGCTGTGCGCACTTCAGCCTCTGCTCCTGTAATGTTAACTTTATCCGCTCTGGATCTGTCTTTGACACCGGGGCATTCAGGTGTGCAGGCTTTGAAGACCTACTTTCCTTTGCTTTTTGTGCACTGTTTGCACATCCAGCTTATGTTGTGCACACACAACAAGCTTCTCCTTGTTCCTGTATAACTAAGCATCCCTTGGCTCTCCAAAAACCTTTATGAGGGAACTGTTGCTGTTCTTCTTCTTCTGCTTCTTCTTCTTCATGTTCACTCACTGTGTCATGATCAATGGGAACAACGTGACGAAATAGCTTACTAGTTAGTTCCAGTGTCTGCACTCCATTACATAGCTTACAGCCCTCTAGTTCTTTGACTAAATTTGACATTGTAACATTTTGCATCGATCGACAGATATAGAGGGCGGTCCTCCACTAAATAGCAACCATACACTTTCACAGTGAATCCCAGGCCATCATCTACGATTATTTCAAGCTGTGGCAGCATATATGGCTCCGTCATTTTTTTGAAGACAGCTTTGTCCACTGAGAACTTCGACATCCAGTCACATATTGTTTTCAGATTCGTTGCTCGCTGACTGAACTCCTGGAAAGTGCTATAGAATGATGTAGAGGCAGGGATTTCCACAACATCTTTCACCATAGAACGCTCATGTCGTGGAGTTGGCTGGCTGCTTTGGTGGCTTTTCCTTGGCATTTGGCGCTTTGGCAACACTCTGAATCGAAGTTTCTTTTTCGTCATTTTTTCACCAGGAACTATAACAGAAGGAAACGAAAATATTTGTTCATAAATACAGCTTATTTGAGGAAAGGAGAGAGAGCTAACTTCACCGATCTCCTGTGTTGTTTACATGTATAGACGTTTCGAGGCTTCCCAATCTGACGAATTTACAAAGCCATACTTACATGTTTCAATATCCTCGGGGTCAAAATGCTTCTCGCATGTGTAGATCTTGTCATCTTTGATTTGCCTCCTGAAATCCTGGTCGATTTCCCTGGTTTTTTTTAGCTCTCCTAGCCACTCGTCACGCCATCTTCTGTGTGCATCATCCTTAGGCAAAGGCACCTTGAAAATTCCGATACCTTTGGTTCTTCTACATGAACCGCAGCCATAAACTGAACAGTTGACACCCGGCATGGCTCAGTAAACCTTTTCTTGTCAAATTTAGAATAAACTGTTGTTTGATTTTCGATGAAACGAGAGAAAAGACGGGCGATTCGCAAGACGACTACGGACTGGTTGCCATCTTGAAGATCTGTGTGCACCATCAAAATCACGTGACATGCAAAAAAACACAACAAAGAGTTTGGCCTTTGAAGGTTGTCGGCTTTCATAACCAGTCTCCCTCCATTAACTTTGATGGAAACAAAGAAGCTATTCATTGAAGAAGCAATGGATTGGGATGTTATATGCTGAACACCATCAGAGATAATACACTGAATACTCTCTAAAGATGAGTTCCGATTGCATGCTTCGTTCACTGCTTTCCACACCTTTTCTGAGTCACCCTTGGCTTCCTCAATCATGTCACAGTAATATTTAGACTTGGCAGGTCGTACTAATGGCCAAGTCGCACTAGAGGACAATTTCAGATTTGTCCAGGACAAATCTGACTTGAAATCGGCCAGTGACAAAAAATTTGTCCGGAAAGCTACAGTCGCACTTGAGAACAAAATCTGTGAACAAAACATCACACCATGCTGTGAGCGTCACGCAATTTCCCACGAAGCAGCCTTTACCCGCTGTTTCAATCCACAAACCGCGACACGAGGGATCTCAAAATGTTTCCACGAAGAATTGTAGCAATAATATTTTTCTTCTATTTTCTGGTTCTTCATCAGCAAGCAAATGTCAATATCAATTTAATGATATGTTGTCTGTTATTAATGCAGAATTTACGTGCACAAAACATTCTAGTGACACGATGTATTCGCCGACAACGAAATCGTTATCGAAGACGAGCACCATACTATTGGACCCTTCCTCGTCCAGTCAAATCGTGGTTCGAGATCCATTATACTGATCGAACAATACCTGGGGACTACTTTCGAAGGCTCTTACGAATGAACAGAGAAAGCTTTGATTTGTTGCTCAACGTAATTCGTAACCGGCTGACGAGACAGAATACAGTTCTGCGAAATTGCCTCACTCCTGAAAAGGTCCTTGCTTGTGGTTTGCATCGCCTTGCACACGGAAATTCATACGAAACAATAGGACCTGCGCTAAACGTCGGCAGAACTACAGCAATAGAGGCTTGTCAAGACGTGGTTGAGGCTCTTTATGACTTAAGGAATGAGTACATCGAATTCCCAACAATAGTGGCCGAGACAATGAGGTGTATAGAGACATTTACGGACAAATCACAACTTCCAAACATTGTTGGGGCCATAGATGGCACTCATATCAAAATAGTTGCTCCTAGAGACAGTGCTGTTGATTATTTTAGTCGAAATCAGCAACATGATTTCATTATTCGGGCTGTTGCTGACGGTAAGGGATTATTTCTTGACTTTGCAGCGGGTTATCCGGGAAGTATCCACGACGCTAGGGTATATCAAAACAGCTCGCTTTATCTAAGAGCAAGCAACGGAGATATACTCAAGGAACCCGTTGAAAGAATCGGCATCACAGATATTCAGCCTTACCTGGTAGGAGACAGCGCATACCCTATTTCCCCCTGGCTTATGAAGCCTTATCCTGAAGCGACGCGTGACCCTGGCGAGATAACATTCAACAAGGAACTGTCGTATGCACGAGTAACCATCGAGTGCGCTTTTGGCTGCCTCAAAAGTCGTTGGCGAATTCTACAAAAGCGGTTGGATAGCAGAATAACTTTTTCTGTGAAGATTGCCATTGCTTGTGCAGTGCTGCATAACTTTTGCATTAAAATTGGGGACGAATGGGAAGATGATTTTTACGATGACGATGATGACCGCGGAAACGAACAGAACAATGACTTAATGCAGGACGGGGAAGATATAAGAGAGTTGCTAAAAAACAGTCTATGATTCTTCAAATCCCTTTTTTTAATTATTTAATCCTTCGAACTTAAACTTATACTGTATTTGATATTTCACAAAGAAAATAAAAGAAAATCAACGAGAAAATACTATAAAAATATTGCATTGTAATTTGTGCTCAACATACGATTGGTGAATCATAAGAAACGATTTCCATCACTGTATTGAATTTTCCTGAAATTTTACAGACATTTATTGTTCAGATTTTTAAAGAGAAGTGTGTGATAAAGATAATTTTTGCATTTACAACAAGAAATCAGTTCAAGCAGTACATTCATTTGTTTCCATAATTTCGTTTGATCGATTCGCAACATAAACAATAACATGTCTTTTGATAATGGTCGATAATGATTGTCTCCCAATAGTCCAAAACAGTCTTGAATTAAAGTTCAGTTGTCTTTCTCATTCTTTTGGCCAAGGATTTTCACAATGGAGCCCATAAATTGGTTCATCATGGCTAGCTGCAGTGTCTGTGATTGTTGCAAAGAATCCAGAAATGCTGTAACTTTCTCCCCCTGCTGCCTTGTATCCTTTAGAGCCATCTTGAACTCTTCGTCGCTGTCATTATCAGGAGCTTTGCGTTTCGAAGCTCGTTTCCCTTTCTTTGACGCTCTTCTCTTTTCAGCTGGAGTTTGTAGCACATTGGGGCTAGATGAAATACTGTTCTCGCCAGTAGTATCACTTGATTCAGCTACAACTTGGGGGGCACTTTTGCCACTGATCCCCGCTTCGGCTACATTATTGAAGGTTACTAGGTCGCGGCATCCAAGGATCTTATCAACCTCATCGTAGTAGACGGATTTCCTAAGGTTTCCTCCTGTTTGGTTTTTGTTCCAATCTTTTGCATTCTTGTATCTTTCTATGATGTACTTCATTTTCCGAATACATTTGTTGGCCATCTTGTTGGACTGTAGCGCTTTCGAAATCTTCTCAGCGATCCAGGCCCACGTTTTCCTGCACTCTCTGCTTTCGAACTGATCGTGTTTTTCAGCCCATAGTTTGACTAACAGTTTTTCCTCATCTTTAGTCCATCGTTCCTGGGCCTTCTTGTTCTCGGAAGATGTACGGCGCGAAGAAGTTTGGAAGTTTGATTCCGGCATTGAGCCGTCTTCGACGAACGGAAAGGATTCTGACAACGAGCCAGAACTTGCGGTTGAAGGAGATGGGCTTGCAGTTCCTCGATCATTAAAATTGTAAGTGCTAGGCAACGGATATATCCATCCTGGTGGATATTGAGGATATTGTTGCCCCATTTCATACGGAAAGTATTGGTTGCCCGTGCCTGGATTCATGTTGTTGCGAAATGAGAATGTGACCAATTTTGCAGCAAAGTCTATAGCATAGAGACTCTGCTACATATCACCTGTCAAATCATTTCCGAATTAAAACACCCTCGCTATTGTTTTCCAAAATTTGTCTCAATTTGGCCTGCTCCAGAGGTAGTCGACGGCATCTTTGAAGTTTGTCCGCCCGCGACCAAATTTTGTCCTTTGGTGAACAAACCGGTCGCACTTGGTTTTTCATTGTGATGACAGATTTTTGACATAAATAAACAGTTTTGTCCTCTAGTGCGACTTGGCCCTAAGCCATTAAGTTTGTTCCTAAGCTTTGCATACATTGACCAATGACGCGCTGAGTTCGATTTTCGCGCCTTTCTATGCGCCCAGTCACGTTCTTTCATTGTATCACTTATTTGACTGTTCATCCATAGAAGAGGTGTTCCCTTGACACGCCTTCTTTTTACTGGTGCGTGTTGATCAGCAACCTCCGAAAACATTTTATTCCACGTAAACAAGGCGTCGTAGATGTTGTCCTCGTTTTCAACAATATGCCAGGGAATATTCCTAAGATCATCATCTGAGCTGTGCTGTTTTCATCGCAATTTATGACATAAGCACCCTGGACAAATCACCATGCAGATAAATATCCAAACATTGCACATATTATTATAGAAACACCAATGAATTACCAAGTGAGCTTTTGCACGAAAACATGTTATCTTCACACATGAAAAGATCACCGCTGCTATGGTTACCAATGATTTGGTATTTCATTAGTGTTTGTAGAATAAACAGCTGCACTCACTTGTGAAATATTTTTCAACTCTCGAAGAGAAATTTTGTATCTCCACGTGGTCATGTAATATCCACTATATCTGTATTAAGTCTGTAGAACTAGTTTAATAATTCACCTTTTTCAGACACACCATTATTGAAGGTGAGAGAAAGAGGTACACCTGTACATTCATTGAAATACTGTAAGTTACTTTTTTAGTTATAATCATTAAAACAGAAACCACCATATTATTGCACAACTTACTTGTAAAAATTCAGAAAAAGCGTAAAAGCATCTGCTTAATTAAAAAATATCTCATTCGCCGTTTCGAACAGGCAAATGCTATAGATAACTGAGTGGGTAAGCTATCAAAAAAATTATACAGGAAACTAAGACGAGCAGTTAACTAAGACATCTGAATCTTGCTTTCTTATAGCTTTTATGTAAAAAAAAATACGTACAAATGATTACTAGAATATAGTAGTGCTTTCTTCTGCTTGACATGAGCACAAACAGGAGCAGAACTTGCCTTGCGTAATCACCCTGCTGGACAAACGCACTGATGGAAAAGAGCTTACTGAGGGGTGGGCAACACAACTTGAAACTTTCATTCACGTACCACCACTTGGCCTCGGTTAACTTTGCCAGCTGTTCCTCTGTTGCTAAGATAACATGTCTTTCTCTGCAGGTTTCAACTTCTGCACAGGAAATTTTCTGGTATGCTTCACACATTGATTATGAATTCAAGGTCAGTTGGTTCTGGTAGACATCTCGCCTGTCTGCAACAGTTGGCTGCTCTGGCTGATGTCTCAGGCTTTGGCGGTGTCAGCAAGGCAGTAGTAGTCACCATATAACCAGGCAAGATAGTTGACTTCTGAAACATATTCAAATACAATGATTCAACATCTTAATTTTTAACAAAGTTGTAGCCCTCACTTCTGATAAGAGATAAACTAGGTTTCATTTCAGGGAAACATCTTTATTCCCCCATGGCCTGATTGTTCAAAGGTTGGATAAAGCTATCAACCCAATAAATCACTATCCAGCTGTTTGTTGTAGTAGTAGAAACTTTATTAATCTCCTCAAAAAGGCTTTTCAGCTTAATTTTCAATGTCAAATATCTAAAACTTATTTTTCCAAAAATGCCCTTAAAAAGTGCTGTTTTATTTTTGCTTTAAATACATCCAAATTAGTGATAGACTGAAACTCATCCGGAAGACTATTCCATAGCTTTTGGCCTCTGAAAGTAAACGCACGCTGACCTGCAGCTGTTCTACATAGTGGTATATGTATCTGTAGACCAAAGTAGCATGAAACCATGTCTGATGATCAAATTTCCTCGTTCCAGAAACTATCTGGGCTGCAAAGTTTTACACTGTTTGTAATAGCTCAATGTTTTTCTTGTTGGTATTAGCTCATACTGATTAATTTGACAAGGGCTACCTATACATTTCGAAGTTACTTGAGTTACATGTTCATCATACGTTACATTACAGTCCATTGTAACTCCCAGGTTTTTCGCAGAATTAGATGATGTAATGTCCTTGCTGAGTAGTGTAATGCTTACATCATCTGGTATTTTCGTCAGCATCTGCGGAGTCCCCAGAACTAGAAGTTTTGTCTCATCCGGGTTAATGAGTAGCATGTTCTTGCAACACCATGCGGCTATGTTCTGAAGATCTTCTGTCAGCTGGTCTGTGGTTAAGGTGGCATCATGTACAGAAAATGAGAGGTATAACTGTGAGTCATCAACATAGTGCTCTAACGACCCTACCTTAAGTACAGATGGTAGATCATTGATGTAGATATTAAACAATGCCGGGCCCAAGATTGATCCTTGTGGTACACCATACAAGACTAGGCAGGGTTCAGATATTTTGCAACCAATTCTCACCAACTGTTTTCTTCTGGTCAAGTAGCTTTCAAACCATTCTATTGCTTCTTTAGAGGTACCCATTGCACGTAGCTTCTCTAATAAGGAAATGTGATCAATGCTGTTAAATGCTTTGGAAAGATCTAATAACACCAAGGCAGTGACTTGCTTGTAATCCATTGCCTCTAGGGCTAGATCTAACTTCAAAATGTTTAGTGTCTCTGTCAAATACAGTTTCTTATTCCCACTCTGGTGTCCACTGAGACAGTTTCTCTTTGTTGCATATTCAGTGAATTGATTTCAGGCTACTTGTTCACATATCTTAGATAGAGCAGGTAATAATGACATGGGTCTATTCTCGTTGGCTACTTCCGGATGTCCACCATCCTTTGGAATTGGAACAATTTCAAATTCTTTCCATGGTGAGGGAAATACAGATGTCAAAACTGAACTGTTTATGATATTGGTTAAAATCAGAAGGATAGCCGATAAAGTATCTTTCACCACTGCCATTTGTAATTTATCTTTCCCTGGAGCTTTATTTGAAAGAAATGACTGTATAATCCTATTGATCTTAAAAGAGGTAGCAGCTCAAAATTGAAACTCGACTTCTTCGGGTATAAAACCAACAGGGAGTTCCTGATGGGAAGTTGGTATACCACTGACTGATGCAAGTCTTTTGGCTTCCTCTGCGGCACGTACTCCCACCTCCGTAAAGAATTCATTAAATTCTGTCGCAAGTTCTTTCATATCCCTAGAATAAGCTGGGCACACTTTCTCCCTAGTTGGTATGCAGTTCCGTATCACCTTCCACCGTTCACTAGAGCTCTGATTCTTTTTAACCTCATTCTGGACATACTTCTCCACCTTGCGTAATACCCTCTTTACGTCGTTACAACAGTCCCAATAATACTGCCAATCCACAAGAGCACCTGTCTCTCGCGCGATTTTATGAGCTTGATCTCTTTTTGCCATTTTCTCTTTGATCTCTGGAGATCTTACATGGAGTTTTATGGTGTGGCTGTAGTTGTGGTGCACTGTCCTTTCTTGTGGCCTTTTACTGGTTTCCCACGCTTAGAGCATGTATTTGTCTTCGTTTTGCAAGTGACAGCTGTTGCAGCAGGCTGAACAATTGCCTGTAGCTCTGCATCTGTTAAAAAAACAAAAATTATGCGCACTGTCTTAGGAGATTTCAGGCCTTTTTATGAGACTTTGAGAGCAACAACAAAGCTAATTACCAGTAGTATCTGGGGACTTGCACTTTGGAATAAAATAACAATTTGATTGACAGATTGATTATGTGAATGACTGATTCTTTCATTGATTGAATGATTGATTGATTGATTTTTTACATTTGTTTAGTCAGTCAGTCAGTCTTTATTTCTTAAAAAAATATTTTGTCCTTCACCAAAGAAACAAGACCAACAAGGGCATTCCCCACTAACCAGTACAGGTTGGAGGACAGATAACTGTTTCTTTCTGATTTCTGGAGTGGAACTTTTCCTTGTTTTCTTTGTGCAAAGCTCGAGGGGTCTCCCTACCCAACTCCTCATCCACAGCCTTTAAAGTTTCCCTTGAGAGGACATCTGTCTTTTTGATTTTTCAACCTTGGAAGTGTATTCAAAAAAAAAAAACTTGATGTCCTGTGTCGCCATGAATGAAGCTGGCATTGCGTGGTCTGGTAACACAGACCATGCACAGGTCAGTGGGAACACTGGCACCTTCTCCTTCTCCCTTGTCCTCCTCCTTGCCTTCTTCCTCCTCTTCCTTCTCATTATCATCCTCTTCATCTTCCTCCTCCTCTTCATCTTCCTCGTACTCTTGGTCCTCTTTCACATCATCTTCCCCTACAAATTCCCACTGTTCCCATTCTTCCCCCCACTCCTCTTTGCCCCAGTATTCAATCTCTTCCTCTTCCTCCTCGTCCACTTCCTGTACTCTCTCCTCATTATCCTGGCCACTGGACAACACTTCTGTAAGTGTAATTGCCTTAATCCTGAACTTTATCATTAAATATAATTTATTTACAATGATAAATGGCTGTTAACTCACCATCTAAAACGAATAGATTATCTTCTGAATCTGAAATGATCTCGGTTTCAGGGGAATGATAACCACTGTTATAATCGCTCTGACCCTCAGGGTCTTCTGTGGTGATGGGGCCACAAATGAACCCCCATCCCCATGTTAATTGCCGTTCTTCTTCTAATTGAAATAATTTAAAAAAAGAAGTATGTTTAATGGAATACTCAAGTTTCTTCTATTTTTTAAACAGTTCAAACTCCACCTTGCAAAGTAATATTTTTTAGTTACCTGTTGAATCCCTTTTTCTCTTAACTCCTGTGAATTCATAAATAATTTGATGAATTAATAAATCTTATCAATTACCTTGTCAAATTTTCAACATTTTTATTAAATTATGCCATTTACTTAGGGTTTAGAGTAGTAGTTTACCTTGATTCAGTCCAGAACTTCCTGGAACAGGAAATATCTCACTAATAAAATAAGATAAAATTCAGTGATGAATTTGGTTTACAGACTCGATTTATCCTTTCAAACTCCTTGCTTTTCTGTCACTTTTCTCCAAAAC